>NC_135326.1:8416249-8588749 GCF_048772815.1 Callospermophilus lateralis | reverse complement strand
AGATGACAGAAAGAAGAACGGAGAAACATGAGACATGAAGACCACGTTGGTTGAGACTGATAAAAGACAGAGCCAGAGTGTTTAGTTTATTGGCACCAAAGCTTAGGAAGACGGCACATGTCTTCTGACCCAAGCGGAGGAGAAAGCAAGGAAATATCAGGAGGGAGGGCTGATGGGTAACGAGAAGGTGACGAGCCGAGGGTGTCTGCACCACCCGAGGTTGACCACTGTTTCCCTGGTGCGAACAGTCAATCAAGCAGGCAGCAAGGAAGGTAGAAGACGGCGGTCTGAGATGAAATCTTTGATTAGCTACTGTACACGTGGACAGATAGGCAGCAGAGAAATAAAATGTAGAAATTGTGGAGCTTGGGTGAAGTCCAGGGAATGTGGGGTGCAACAGGCATGACAGTGGACGTGCTCTGCGTTACATAAATGCCTTGCTTCGGCACCCTAGTGCCATGCCGGTGCAACATGTGCCCTCTGCCAGGGTCGAGCACTTCCCCCCGTCGCGTCTCCGATTGGCACTTCGTAGAGGGGCAGGGAGCGTGTGTCCTTGTCTCTAGATTAATTAGAAGCAATCTAAAGAGTCACCCGACGGAAATATACGTGTCCCCCATCATGGGGCTCAATTAGCACTTTGGAAGTGATTAAAATCCGTGTGGCTTGAAGCTGTTTATCCCTCACCCGGGATCCTGCCTTGACCAGGTGGATCAGTCACCGTGGAATCCCTCACTCGGTTCCGACGTGTATCTTGGCAGACCTTGATGCACCCCGATGCTAATGGCACCTTGAATGATTATGAGGTCCCCTGAACTATTCTGAGTCCAGCAAGGGCATTGAGATAATTGTGTAGTGAGGGGCAGACTTAGGCTAAGAAGAGACTGTACAAATCTAGACACGCACACGGCGCCTTGCAAGACAGGTGGGTTAGCTTTTCATCTTGGTGACCAAATACCCGACAAGAACAGCTTAGAGGAGGGAAAGTTTATTTGGGCTCATGGTTGTAATGGTTGCAGGGTTCACGTCTCAGCTACATCTGCCCGTTCCTACCTGCAGGGTGAGTGTGGGTGTCCAGGTCAAAATAAAATGATCTTGGTTTACACATTTTTTCACTTTGTGTCTTTCTCTCCACTCTAAAAATAAATGTAGCCCCACGCAGCCATTTGTCATGTAAAACTTACTTGCTAAACATGTTACTTTTAAATAAAATCTCGTGCGTCTGTGCTCAGCGCTATTGCACACACCTGGTGTGTGCAGTCTTTTTTATTTTTAAATACTGCGGTGCAGATTGTGAGTTTACAAACATGATGTTACGGGATGCCTGTGTCTGCCTGGGGATCGGGAAAGCAATGACGTCATTCCTTTGCTTCTTTGGAAGTCCAGCTGCCCAGCTACAATGGGGCCCAGCACAATGTATCCCAGGATTGCTGGCCCTTCTTCCTGAGGTCATTTCTCCACGGGGCCCATTGTACCCTTCAAAAGGCAGACCCTCCCTGAGTCCCTTCTCAGGGCTGGGGTCTGCTGTAGAAAGGCTGAGGCATTTTGCAGCCCCGGTGAATGGCCAGTCCATCCATGTATTCCTTTGCAAGGGCGAATTGAGACCAAACGCCCACTGGCCCCCCCGTAGGGAGGTGCTCTTTATCAGTGTGTGTGTGGGGGGGTCACGCTTGTGACTGTCACCTCGGCCGCACATCACTCTGAGAACCAGAGGTGGACGGCTATTTGCATGACGGCCGCATCAATTCCGTTGTGTGCGTCAGCAGCCAGGATCCACAGGTGGCGACTCATGGCGGTGTCTGTACCTTTACAAATCTGCAAGTTTGGGGAGGGTCCCCTTTGATTCCACATCATCAGCCAAGGGTCTGAAGTTGAATGCTACTTCCATGAACCAGGCCCCCCTGAAAGAGCCCTTCGATTCACGCCCAAGTTCTCAAGACCTGGGCATCGCTAGGGAGCGAAAGGGTCCAACGGCCCACAGCTTGAGCAGGAAACTGGTGAGAATAATAGCGCCTTGTGCACGGCGTGTGTGTGTGTGTGTGTGTGTGTGTGTGTGTGTACACGCAAATATGGAAACGGAGATTTAAAAGAAAGACATATTTTTTTAAATTTCCCAGACTTGCACCCAAAGAGTCTCCCCTGTAGCAATCGCGGCTTTATTGGACGGTATCACAAAGTGGAAAGTCGTATGGACCACCCTGACCATTGTATGAGGGCAGGATAATGTATAATGGTGTCCCTTTCGATATTTTTCTTTAGTATTATCCTGTGGAAGTTCAGGGTAGGTAAAATTAATAGAATTAATAGCGGTTTTGTTGTTCATTTTTTTAATTGGATGGTTAATAGTTTGAATCTGTAAGTTTCAGCTCTGAATCTTCAGTACTCAGGCTAATCACGCAGAGCAGATGAGTTTCAGAGAGTTGTGCTGCTTAAATCCAATCTAACTCCAAAGGCTTTGGTTGAATGCCTGACATGTGTCCGGCATGGAGAGACGGTGAAGCCCACGCCCCTGGGCAGCGGTGACGTTATAAGGTAGTGGGCATGGCCATGAATGTCCACAATGCAAGCCACATTTTTAAAAAATTGATTTTTCTATTAGTTCTAATCAGTTATACATGACAAGAGAAAGCTTTTTCAATTCATTGTACACAAATGGAGCACAGCTTTTCCTTTCTCTGTTGTACATGATGTAGGGTCGCACCACGTGTGCAGTCACACATGTACCCAGGGTGAGGATGTCTGTCTCATTCCACCTTCTTTCCTACCCCCATGACCCCTCCCCTCTCTGCCCTTCCCTTTGCCCAAAGTTCCTCCATACCCCCACCCCATATGGATCAGCATCCACTTATCAGAGAGAACATTTGGCCTTTGGTTTTTGGGGATCGGCTTACTTTGCTTAGCATGATACTCTCCAGTTCCATGCATTTACTGGCAAATGCCATGATATCATTCTTCTTTATGGCTGAGTAGTATTCCATCATATATATTCACCACAATTTCTTTATCCATACATTTATTGGGTTGCTTTCATAGCTTAGCTATTGTGAATTGAGCTACTATAAACATTGATGTGGCTGTGTCCCTATAGGATGCTGTTTTTCAATCCTTTGGGTATAAACCAAGGGGTGGGACAGCTGGGTCAAATGGTGGTTCCATTTTGAGTTTTCTAGGGAATGTCCATCCTGCTTCCCAGAGTGGTTGCCCCAATTTGCAGTGCCCCCAGCAGTCTATGAGTGTGCCTGTTCCCCACATCCTCGCCTCATCAGAACAACTATGACTGACCACCCAAGGCTCATCCCGGACAGCAGAAGCTAAAGGCTGCACCTTCTCCTCAGCACACTGCGTGCTGTTCAACCGGCTGTTCGTGATCATGGGGAACATACCCACCCTGCCCAATAGGGTAGCCCCATGTGGATATTGACCGTGGCCAGTGGCCAGTGGGCCCGAGAGGTTACTTTTTAGTTGTACTGCATCACCAGTGTTCACGTAATCGCCTGTCGCTGGCTGCTGGGTACTGTACTAGATGACACAGCTATTTGGGGATGCAGGACGGAAATATAAGCCCCATCCCCAGCCCTTTTTTGTATTTTATTGAGAGACAGGGTCTCGCTGAGTTGCTAAGTGCTTTGCTGAGTTGCTGAGGCTGGCTTTGCACTCTCGATCCTCCTGCCTCAGCCTCCCGAGTCGCTGGGATTACAGGTGAAAGTTTTAGTTTTATGATTTCCACCTTGGTGTTTTGTGGTCATCAGAGAAAGATCATTTTCCTGCTGTGAGAAATGTTTGAAAATGTTGACTTTTGTTGTTGAGATGCTGAGAACACGGTCCTTTGCCGACTGCCTGGTGGAGAGAGCGTAAGAAGGGCTCCGGGGGCTTCCTGCAGACCCAGAGTTAGCAAAGGGAAGGCGTGTTCTGCCGTGTGGTCCTCCTAGGGAGGTAAGGAACGTCTCTTAGAGTGCTTCAGGAAACGTCATGGTCTCTGTAGCCTGGGTGGGTCTTTGGTATCCCTGCAATGATTGCCTTCAAAGACAGTGGACCCGGCCTCCTGCATTTGCTTTTGAGCCTCTTCATATGCCAGAAGCACACAGGGAATAACTTGCGTGTGGCACTGTGGCAACGTCTGGAGGCTGTCCCAACTTCTAGCCAACCCTTGGGATCCCCTGGCTACCATTTTTCTTTCTCATTGATTTGTGCCCCACACCAGTCCTTATTCAGATTGGACGCATGGCTGAGCCGGAGGATTCGATGCTGGAGCAAGGGGTGATAAAGCTGAACAGGGAGTAAAAATGAGACCAAGGGGGTGTGCAGCAAGCAAGTCCACTGTCGGTAGGCTAGACTGTCTGCAGAACTATTTTCCTCGGGGACAGATCTCAATCACTGTGCTCCCACGCACACTCAGAACACCATCTTGTACTCACACAAAATATCATCACGTTAAAATAGATGCCTTTTGCAATATATTTTGCTATATGTCTGATTAAAATTCAGAGAGCCATAAACGACCTGATTTTGTGCATGAATTTCACGTCATAAAGAGGGGTGAGGAAGAGGAAGGGAAGGACCCAGGGCACACATTCTGCCATCTTGGAATGTGATCGATCCGTCATAATATTGTCCTTCAGTACCCCGACTCTACTCCCCAGAGCCCCAGACTGCCTTCCGTCAGACTCTTGAAATCCAGTCAAATGCCTATCTGTGGGCTCAGGGAGCTGTTTGTCCTAGATTTAATCTTAACAGCTCCTTACGGGGCAAAAAGAAACTCTGAACTCAAAGGTAAAATGTCACCAGCTGTATATTCTAGCCATTCCCAAAGCCTGACTCCTCTGTTTACGTTGAGTGCTCTCTGGAGACCCGAGTTTTAATGCTAACCTCATGTTCCAGGAAAGTCCCCGTCGTCTGTGTTTTCAGAAATGAGTAACCTGAGCGGAGAGGAAGACTCCCGTCCACGCTTGAGCTACAAAGTCAGGAACAGAGGGTGCGACCGCTGACATTGGGGTGCCTTGGATGTCTGTTTAGGATGTATGACTGATGCATTATCAAAGTTAGTCCATCCCGTCTGTGTGTCACAGTATAGGTCTCAGGCGTGACTAGGGAAAGCCACAGAGATGGAAAGCTAAAATAACCACTTGCACAAACACAGCTCGCCTTGTTTAAAGCAAAGAATGTAGTCGGACGAAAAGATGTCCCCAGTCCCGTGGGATCTCAGGAGAGGCGCCTCGGTATTCATGCACATGAGGGTTTTGAAGGAGCTTAAAGGTACAGTCTTCTCTCCAACCTCTGCAAACGTCATTTTGTAATGGACAATATATATTGATTTTCCTCTAGAACTGGACATACTTCTGCGCAGGGATGATAAAATGGGGCTGGAGCACAGTCTGTGCTCTTAATGAGAGTGCGAGTAGGAACAGGGAGAAGAAATTCACCTGGAATTTAGGAGGCACGACCCAGTTCCATGTCACAGTTGTCCAGCGGGTAGTGCCCTAAGTACCGCGGTGTGTTCGTCATCATTTCATGGCTAGTTACCAACCTATTTGACATAAACAGTGATTTCAGCTCGTGGTTTTAGAGGTTTTGGTTCAAGGTTGACTGGCTCCATTGGCCTGGGCCTGGGATAAGGCGGAACAACATGGCGGCCGCGTGTGGCAGAGGAACGCTGTTCAGTGCATGTAGCTATGAGGGAGGGGGAGGGAGGGGAGGCAGGGTCCAGAGTCCAGTGGTGGCCTTCCAGGGGATGCTCACAGGGACCTACCGCTTCCACCACCTCGGGGAGTCCCATCAACGATGGGTCCCCTGGATGAGGTCAGAGGCCATACAATCCAGTCTCTTCCCAAAGTGCCATCTCTGGACACTGCCACATTGGAGAGCAAGCCTTGGACACCTGAGCTTTGGGGGACACGCGGAACTCAGAACAAGGGGCCACCAGTTGAAGGGGAAATCGGGCCTTCACGGAAGGGGACGTTAAGAACTCAGAGGGCCAAAGCAAACTGAGGAATAAGTGGGCTCACGTTCTGGGGGTGAAGTTCACGGTATTTTATTTTGGAACAGAAATCAAAGAGATCAAATCATGCCATGTCTTCTGGTGAGTGGTTCCAAGGATGGTCAAACCAGAACTTGACCAGGGTGGTATTTCTCTGAGAAGTGATTTCTCTGTAGACACAGGTGAAGGGAAGGGTCTGGGTGCTGTTTAGAGTGGCACTCTGTCCCCTGGGACAAAGCTCGGTGGCTCTCAGTTCTCCCGTGCGGTGGCTTGTGCAGGCTTGCCGTGGAGACGAGTAGCCTCCTGAACCAAGTTAATCCCCTGAGGACAGGTCTGCAGTGGGTTCGCAGGGGAAATGTTGCTTACCCAGGCTCCCAAGAGGAGAGTGTGGTTCCCGTGATCTGGGAACCACCAAGACGTGGCGGTTGACATCCCACCCACTGAGCACTCTTGCAGCTGCTTCCTGTCCCCGGGTCTGCCCGACTCTGGCCAGAGCAGAGTATCCGAGCGGTCACCGGGACCCAGAACACCAGCACTGAGATGCAGCCCTCGTCGACCCAGTGCGCTAACGGCATGTTCAGACTGAGGTGTGTTGGGTGGGTGAATTCTTGGGTCTCTTTAAAATCAGTCTCTCCGCCTGTCTTTTATCAGGTATCCATCTCTCCTAGCAATTAAGATGCCGGCGAGGCATAGCTTGAGGTCAGCCAGTTGGAGCTAATGCCGCAGCTCATTTGATGGGGGCTGGGGGGGGCAGCAGCGCCTGGCTGCCCGCGGTTCCCCACACGCCCCCCACCTCCAAGGGGGGAGAAGGCATTTTGGAGCGCTTTATTTAGACCGTGATTTCCAAAATATAAACACAGGGTGACCTTGTCGGACCATGGGAGCCCTCACCTAAGTGAGAACATATTGTAGAAACACACCCAGACGGGCCCGTCCGCCTTCCCAGACCCGAACTGCGTCCTGCTAGCAGCTTTCCCCGCCCGTATCTGCCAGAGTGGATTAAACCGCGAATAGCCAACACCTCCTCGTACACATAGCCTGAAGGTCACCTTATATAACATTTGAAAGGCCGCCTCATTTCAGTTGGGACCCATCGCCTGAAGTCCCATGTGGAATTTCTACCTGTTTGGATTTTAAGCTATTTTGGATTTCAGGTTCTCAGATCAGGGATGTTCAGCCTCTGTGGGCACCATTCATTCCTTTGTCGGAGAACACGCATTTGTGTGTGTGCGTGTGTGTGTGTGTGTGTGTGTGTGCGTGTGTGTGTGTTTTGTTTTTCCAGCCAAGTTTAAGTTTGGAGATTTCTAGAGAAATGGAAACTCAAAAAATTCTTACTTTTACATTCTGTGTTTCTTTTAAATGAACAGTGATTTTTTTTTCTTTTTTTTTAACATTGAGTTTTTAGTTGTAGGTGGACACACATCTTTATTTCATTTGTATGGGGTGCTGAGGATTGAACCCGGGCCTCACGTGTGCTAGGTGAGCGCTCTACCACTGCGCTATAGCCCCGGCCCAGAACGGTGGTTTTTCTTGGTGCCTGCATTGACATGCTGGGATAGTCAGATGATTCAGGCAATATTTACTTAGAGCTCTAGCGTTTATATAGAACTACTTAGTCTCCTGCTGCATTTCCTATCAGGTATTTGGAAGGTCTCTGTGAAAACCTGAAGCCGTGCGTGAAATGATACTAGAAATTTTTATTGTTTTTTTTCCAAATATCTTTGAAAAGAATCAAAATACAATCCCAAATTTGAGATGTCTGTGTAATTCCAAAAATTCGAGTCGCCACATTGAAAAAGTACCGTGAGACGGCTTCACAGTCTATTTGATTTCACCCATCGATCCAGAATGTTCCACCACGTTATCAGCATAGAATCACGAGGGGTACTCTGCGTGCCACTTTCTCGTGTTAAGATGGTTGTGTATTCTGCACTTAGAGGACCTCCCGGTTTGCAAGTGTCACTCTTCAGCTGTCCCCTGACGGTATGTGGCTGAGGGCCCTGGGCTGGACGGCGGGGCCTTGATGGTGGCTGGTGCGGAGACGCACTGCCGCTCTCCACGCGCCCAGTCCCCACACTGGGAGCACCGTCTGCAGGTGGGAGGCTCTCTCAGGGTGCCACCCCAGGGACCCGCGCTCTCCACCACAGCAAGTGGTGAGCCTGCAGCAACCTCGACTCCCACCCACAGATCTTCACCGCGGCTCCTCGCGTCACTGGGCCCATTTCTCGGAACTATCTTGGGCGTCCACGTTTTCAAGAAGCAGATGTGTGTACCAGATGGCTTCCACCTGGGAGGGGAGAGCTCTTGTTTGGGAGGAGGTTGGTGACGGGAATCAGTCCCTTCCGCGGGCACCCAGCATGCAGGATCTCAAGTCCTCCAAGGACAAACTGCAGGACCACTGGTAAAGTGGACTTCTGTGTCCGTCTCATGGGCCTCGTGCTCCCGGGACCTAGTACATTACACAAGGAGTCATCTCTTCTTCTAAATGAAGAAACCAGGCACGGGGAATGTGGTCAAGTCAGGGCTTCGGAAAATGTCCTTAAATTTTAATCCCATCATTGGGAATCTTCATTATGATGAGGTGAAGCAAAATGGATAAGTGAGTGAGGCCAGGACTTCACAGTGCTCTGCTCTTAGGTCTTCTCTCCTGTCTTTGAAGGTCTCCTTCCATTTGTACGTGACGTTACGAATTGTTTCAGGATCATTGCACGTCATAACTGGAAACAGATCCGTCACTTCTTTGGGACAGGACCACACTGAATATACTGATGCTGTTTTGCTAGCGACACAATTCACCCGCATCACTGGGTCCCTCCCAAACAGCCAGTACTGTGAGATGACGCACAGAGGAATGCACGGATCCCCTCCGGCCCTGCACTCCTCCTGTCTTGGTGTCTTAGTCCGCTTTGGCTTCACCGTGACCAGAATACCCAACGAGAACATCGTAACGAGGAAGAGTTTATTTTGGTTCATGGTTTCGGAGGTCCAGTCCCTGGTGGCCGACTCCATGGCTCTGGCCCAAGGGGAGCAGAACAAGATGGCGGCAGGGCCTGGGGGAGGAGAGCAGCTCAGGACGTAGATACATCCCCAGTGACCACTTCCTCCCGCCACGCCCTGCCTGCCTACAGTTACCACCCCGTTAATCCATCAGTGGATTAATCCACCAAGTGAGTAAACTGGTCATCATCATCATCATCATCTAATAATAATAATAATAATAATAATAATAATAATAATAATAATAATCTGTTGATGTCTTTCTCATGACTCGGCTGGGGTTGTGAGGTTTGGGGAGGAAAACTCGCTGGCTCTTTTTTAAAAGAATGGTGCAGAAATTCAGGGATGTTTCCTCCTGTGGAAAACTCACATCACCCTCAGGAAGTGAGAACAAAGTCGATGGTTCCTCCCTTTCTCTGCTGTGATCCTGTCCACGCGTTTTCATGTGCAAAGCTGTAAAGATCCTCAAGGAACCAGAGTTAATAAGTCGATCCCCCTCTTCACCACGCTTCTGGGCATTTCCGAGACATTTTCTTTCCACTGTCAGCCGCTGCCGGCCGTCACCCCAGCGACACCCAGGGAGCCTTTGTTGTGTGCTAAGCATGAGTCGGTGTCAAGCTGAGAGGTAAACACGCCGCCCCAGGCAGACGGCTGGGCACTTGCCTTTGAGTCTGCTTTCTGATTGACGTCTCAGCGGAGGACCACGCTGACCGCCCGCGCGGGCAGCACGGACCCACTGAACAGCCAGAGCTCACGCCATCCCGAGTCTCTCCTGCTCCACGGCCCAAGCGCGTCCGGGCAGAGCTGATAGAACGGGGGAAGAGGACCAGCCAAGGCCCTAAGAGCATCGGGTTCATGAACTTCACAACAGAAACCCGAGGATAAAAGAGGCAGATGTGTGATGTGCTGGGAATCAGTCGGCCGCTCACCTCCCAGGACCGGGAATGGGTGGGATGAGGTGCTGCACCTGTGGGGAGGTGAGCCCAGCGCCATCCAACGGCTCATGTAGGGGAGGTCAGACAGCTTGAGGGGCGTCCCCGGGTAGGAAAGCTGTCTGCAGAAGCCCACAGGGTAAGGATTTTCCTCTGTGTGACCCGTGTGCCCTCCTTGCAGCCTCCTGACCACCGTGCCACCGTGGAACCAGCAGACTGCTGAGGACGCTATGCAAATGAGTGGGCATGGGTGCGTTCCAATAAAACTTCATTTACACAAACAAGCAGTGAGCTGAATCTGGCCCCCAAAGTTCAGCCTGGGGCAAGGATACTAGACTAGACAGGTTTTTCCGGTTCACACAGGGAGAAGAAAAAAAAGTTGAGCAAAGAAACGGAAAGAGAAAAGAACAAATATTTGCTGAATCTCAGTTTTTTAAAAGAATTTGTACAGTGTTCGTTTTCTATTGCAATATAATGAATCCCCTGTAGAAATAGTTGCTTAAAATGACTTCCGTTAAATAGGTCACGTGGTTCAATAGGTCAGAAGTCAGCTCTCTGGGCCTCTCTGGGTGATGTCTCCCAGCGGCTCAGGAGGCTGAGGCAGGAGGATCGCGAGTTCAATGCCAGCCTCAGCAAAAGTGAGGCCCTAAGCAGCTCAGTGAGACCCCGTCTCTAAATAAAATACAGTGGGGCTGGGGGTGTGGTTCTGTGGTTCAGAGCCCCTGAGTTCAATCCCCAGTAACCCCTCCAACAACAACAATTTAGAATCGTGTTCTGTATCTCTCTCTCTCCTCTACTTTTATTTGATTCCTAAAATAAAATTAAATGAATGCAGAATTTCATGGGAAGCCATGAATGGGAATATTTGAAGTAGAGGGACAAAGGATGGCCCCTGAAGCACCTACTATCCTTGGTTTCATTTTTATCACTAGTTGCATAATCCGAGACTCATCCCCAGGCCAAGGCCGACGTGCCTTCATTCTATAAATGGCCTTAAAACGCACTGTGTCCACGGTGCAGGGACATCTTGGCATCCCACTGGTGGCTGGCTGAAATCTGAATGTACTGCTCTACGCTTTGATCCTGTCTTTGACAAGTTTGACAAACTCTGGCTCCAGCAGGGCAGCCCTGGCTGGCTCCCAGACCCTATGCACAGAGCAGGGGCGTCTGTCAGTCACACCGCCGCATCCCAGGCGGGTGGCTGGCCCTCCACACCGAGCGTGTTTTCCAGACAGGGTTCCACTTGGAGGTGGCTTGGCAGTGTGAGCTCTTGAGTCCGTCTAGGGAACTACGCGGGAGGCTGAGCGTCTCCGTCAACTCAGACGACAGAATCCTCTATCACAGGGACAATGGAGTGTTTCTCCCAGTGGCCCTGAGCCGTGACCATTGTCCGGGGTCTCTGTGGCTCCCTGTGTGACTCCTATTCCTGCCAAAATCCATCGGTGTTCACGAATCTGAGGCTTCCCAGATTTGCACTGGGTTCTTGAGCGGGGGATTGTGTAAACACTAAGATGGGAACCTTTTCTCCCAATTTTGTGACTTGCCACCCAGAAGTTAAGGCGCTCAGCGTGCCCCAAAATAACCGGCGTTTCTGGAGAGCTGGCGGGAGCCTTAGAACTTACCGGTTTGCAGCCTGGAGCTCACTGACATGTGCCCAGGGGTCTGAATCTCTGCCCAGCGGCAGATCTGAGTCAGGAGTCTTGCATTTGCCGGTTTGTGCAAATATCTCTGAGATGCTGGTGCCTTCCCACCTCCAGCCCCCAGTAGAAACCTTTCTACTTTATCATAATTAGGACTGGGCCACCATCAGGGCTGAGCCGTGGTGCCCAGACTTAACCGATAGCACACACAGGTGGCTCTGGATACTGCCACTCTCGTGACCCTGAGAGGCCCTGGTCTGTGCCACAGGGCTCTTCTGATCCTGGGCTCTTGCCCCTCTTGCCCCTCAGTGCACCCTGGTGGCCAGGCCAATCCGTGTCTCTGTGAATCCTCCCGCCACACAGCTCAATGAAGGCGTTTTCCTCCTGAGCACTGTGGGAGAAGGTAGGCCATGCTCTGGATTCATACGATGACAGTGATTCAGGGTTCTCTAAGGAAGCCGAAGGAGATATGGGGCATTTTAGAAATATCATCCAGGAATTTTCACACAGACCACTTCTTAGTCTCTTTCTTTATGTAAGCATAAAACCATTTCTGTATTGAATGACCAAGATCAAAAGTTAGATTTTTCATCCCTTTGGGAAATGATGTTCTAGGACTATAAAGAGATTGTACCACACAGTGTGTTAGACAGCTTTCCGTGACTGTGACAAATACCTGAGGTAACCAGCTTATCAAGACAAAAGGTTTATTTTGGCTTGCAGTTTTGAAGGGTCTAGTCCCACTGAAACCCTCAAATCTTTGGACAGTGTTCTCAAAGGGGATTCCTAATTATCATCTGTGTCCTAGGAGAAGTAAGGACCATTGGCCCTTGTGTCCTGCGCTGTCTAAATGATGCCGCTGGCGATCCGTCAGCAGGGACCCTTCTTGTTCTTCTGCCCATTAGGCATTGTGACTCTGCAAGGTAGAAAAGGATGACTTTGAAGACTTTTGTCTTCAGAATATGCGTGTCATTTGTAAGAAGAGGGTCTGGGGAAGCTTCACTGGTAGCGAAGTTTAGCCAGACCCTGGCGGTGGACAGAACAGGGACACACCATGGCCGCTGGAAAGGAAATCTCCACTGAAAACCCAACAAGTGTTGGGCTGAGGCTGGGCTCAGCGGTAGAGCGCTTGCCTGGCCTGTGTGCGGCACTGGGGTCAATCCTCAGCGCTGCATATAAATAAATAAAACCAAACGAGGGTCCATGAACGACTAATAGAAATATTCAAAAACCAGGACACCTAGGATTTAAAATGGCGGTGCGTGCTGAGGGAGTAGCAGGAAGGAAGGGAGAATCCATGGATGAAGACGTCAGAACAAGTAAACAGTAAGGGGATGGGACGGGAGCCTTACCAGTAGGTGAGTTGGAGATTCACTTGTCAATTGAATCCTTGTCCAGGCCCCTTATACCAAGACACCTCTTGAAGGGATCCCCATTCTACAAATAAAGAAACGGAGAGCATTGGGATCGCCCTCAGCCTTTTCCAGGGCAGAGCGGGAGCTGAAAGCCGTTGACATTTCTGCATTCTTCTGTTTTTAGAGGCTGGTTCATGAGTGATTAGTTCTTTTCTTTCTTTTTTTGGAGGGTTACTGGGGATCGAACTCAGGGGCACTCGACCACCAAGCCACATCCCCAGCCCTATTTCATATTTTTTTATTTAGGTAGAAATGACAGGGTCTCACTGCATTGCTTAGCATGTTGCTTTGGCTGAGGCCGGCTTTGAACTCATGATCCTCCTGCCTCAGCCTCCTGAGCCCTGGGCTGGGATTACAGGTGTGTGCCACTGTGCCCAGCACGATTGATTGGTTCTGATGGAGGGTATTTGTAGTCTTGGCACGGGGCAAGGCATCGATGGTGAAAGGTGATTGGAGATACAGAAGGTATCATATGCCAAAGGGCTGCGTGACTAATGTCCAGCTTAGGAAGGACTCCCACCCTGAACCTGCCGTGAAATCACTCTGGCTTTGAGTCAGTTATTAAAATGGCTGAAGATAAGCTATGGAACCAATGTAGGTGCACTTCAGCAGATGAATCCATTAAGAAAATGCGGTGTATATATACACAGGAGAATATTATACAGCTGTAAAGAAGAAATTAGGGCAATTGTCTGTAAATGGATGGAACTGGAGAATATCATGCTAAACAAAATAAACCAATTCCAAAAAAAAAAACCAAAGGCTGAATATTCTCTCTGATATGCAGATGTTAACACATGGGCAGGGAGGGATGAGTAGAAGTTCATTGGATTAGACAAGGGGGATTGAAGGGAAGGGAGGGGGATGGAAATTAGAAAGACGGGAATAAATGTGACGTAACTTCCTATGTTCACATTCAACACACGACCAGTGAACGTCCACGTCATGTCCAACCACAGGAACGGGATGCTGATTAAAATCAGAGGCATTGCATGTCTGGATAGTATGTCAGAGTGCCCCCTAGTTAGGCCGATCTAGAAGGAACAAATGAAATGAGTTTAAACGAAGTTGCTCTTCTTCTGTAAACAGACTTGAGTTCCTGGAGTCAAAGAAACCAGTTCTCCAGGGCGTCTGGCCTGCTGCACTCTTGCCGGCTCCTGGTCTGTGTGCGTCAGGAGTCAGTCCAGTCCTGAGCGAGCTCTGGGAGAGCCCTTCCGCAGGCCTGTCCCTCCTTTCCTCAATTCCCAGTCATTTGGATCCCTGCTGAGCCGGGTGCTCTGTCCCTCCTGAAGCTGGGGCAGTGGCTGCCTGCTGGTGGCCCGACCTCCGCCCCAGCTGACCTCGTCACTGGGCTTGGCCATCACACTTCCTGGTGGCTTTAGTACAGGGGAGGGGAGGGGGGCTGACCCCAGGGATGCTTTACCCCTGAGCTACGCCTCCAGTCCTTTTTATTTTTTATTTAGAGACAGGCTGTTGCTCAGTTTCCGAGGCTGGCCTTGAACTTGCAATCCTCCTGCCTCAGCCTCCGCAGTAGCTGGCCTCATAGGCGTGCCCCATCATCCCCGACTGAGAGTCAGACTTTGTGACTGCTGCTGGCCTCAAAGAGTTCCCAGGAAACTTGATGAACCCTCTGTGCTCATTTTTGCCTACAGATTGAGGATCCCAAATCCGACAATTGAAAATCCAGTTTGCACCCAAGTATGAGACTTTTGGAGTTCCAACGCGGCACAGGTAGAATATTCCACAGCCGACCTTGAAGTAACAGGTTGCACTCCAAATGCAGGCATTGAAAAACATTTACGATCTACCTTCTTTCTGGGTGCATAAGCTGTATATGTGCAAAATCTGTTACCAAGACTCCAACGTAGTCCACCTAATTCCAAAGTGTCTTCTCTTTCCACCCAGACCTGGCGTCTCTTCCCTACGCACTCTTTACAATTCTACCCTTACCCACCGACTCTAATCAATTACTTTAAAGCCTATATTCTGTTCCTGTCTGTAGGAACTTAGCAATGAACAAGAGCTACAGAGTGTCTCTGCCCTAATAAATATTAATGCTAGTTGAACGTATGGATGATGCGCTGTACAACAATATAAATGAGCAACACAATAAATCCACTCAAAGTCAAACGCCTTAAATCAATCAGGGTGATCGGAGTGACTTGGGAGGCTGACTTGGGAGTGACTTGGGAGGCTGAGCGAGGAGGATCGCAAGTTGAGGCTGGCCTCAGCAACTTGACAAGGCTCTGGGTGGGGTGCCTGGAGTCTCCTGAGGAGGTGACGTTTTAGGTGAGGCTAGACCCAAATCACAGCAAGGCCATGGTGAGACGCTGGGGCAGAATGTCTGAGGCAGGCAGACAGGAGGAGGAGCGTGATCAAGCAGAACTTGGAAGGCATGGCTGACCAGAGCACCCAGGCAGCGGTCAGCGGGGGTCAGTGGCCTGTGTGTTGTCTCCCTGAGTGGCAGAGGGCAGATGTAGGCCTGCGGTGGCTTTTGATGGCCACCCTGGAGGTCAAGACGCTGATGATGCCCGTGGTCACTGGACGTGCCTACTGGACGCTTCGGAGGAGATGAAGCTGACATGTTGGCCACGGAGGGTGGGATGGAGTGGAGAATCGGCGGGTGGAGGTGGAGGCACGAATTTGGACGCATGGTCCTGTCCAGCAGGAAGAAGGCTGCGTCAGGAGCATTGTTCGAGCAAGGTGATGGGTGGACCGACCTAGTTACAGGAAGGCACTCTGGGATTCCCACACGGCAGGGTCCAGGAGAGGGAGGTGCAGGAAAGGAGATGGCGGCTGGCGGCATAGACGGAATCGGGAGGGGGAAATAGAGCCAATCCAGACAGCAGGCAGGAGTCGGAGGCCAGGACCCTCTAATACCGGGATCCATCGGGCAATATAAAAGCCAGGAGGGAGGGGTTATGAGCGGCTCCACGAGTTCTCTTTGTCCTCGGCAAGAAGGACTTCAGTGGAAGCCACACTGGAGGGTTTGGGAGCGAAGGGACCCAGATATGGGAATTGAAACGGACGTTGAACACATGGATTCTCAAGTTCAGAAATGAACACGATGTTTTGCATGGGGCAGAGGGGAGTGAAGGAGGGGAGGGGTATGGGGTGGGAAGGACAGGAGAATGAATGGGACATTATGACCCTGTGTGCATGTGTGACCAAGGACCAGGTGATTCTACACCAGGTCCAACCTGAGGAAGGGGAAGTTACGTAGGACGTGTCGAAGTGCATGCTCCGGTCACGTATTGCTAATTAGGGTATCACTGGGGTATCATTGACGGTGCCGGGTGAGCGCAGGCATGAGAAGTGCATGAGACCCAGCTGGGTGGAGGAACAGGGTCGACTGGAGACAGAACATTTTGTTCCTTTCCAAATGAGAGATCTGCTGAGAAGTGTCCCTTCAGGTCCTTGTCCCATTTATTGATTACTTGGTTTTTGGTGCTTAGCTTTTTGAGTTCTGTATATACCCTAGAGATTAGTGCTCTATCTGATGTGTGAGGGGTAAAGATTTGCTCCCCGGATGTAGGCTCTCTGTTCACCTCACAGATTGTCTCTTTTGCTGAGAAGAAACTTTTGAGTTTGACTCCATCCCATTTATTGATTCTTGATTTTAATTCTTGCACCACAGGAGTCTTATTAAGGGAGTTGGGGCCTAATCCCACATGATGGACATGAGGACCCACTTTTTCTTCTATTAGACGCAGGGTCTCTGGTTTAATTCCTAGGTCCTTGATCCATTTTGAGTTGAGTTTTGTGCATGGTGAGAGATAGGGGCTTAATTTCATTTTGTTGCATATGGATTTCCAGTTTTCCCAGCACCATTTGTTGAAGCGGCTGTCTTCTCTCCAGTGCATGTTCTTGGCGCCTTTGTCTAATATAAGATAATTGTGATTTTGTGGGTCAGTCTCTGTGTCCTCTGAATCCCGCATAGAAACACATCAATCTCTGCTCAGAGCTGTTCTCTGTTCTACTACTTTCCTGGAATTGCATATCATCAAAGATTCATTCACAGTTTTAAGGGGTCGGATGGAATGAGCTGAGCAAACTCAGGAGCAGACTGACAATTTTCTGGAAGAAGCCTTACTGCAGGGCTGGGCCGCGGCTCAGTGGCAGAGCGCTTGCCTGGCATGTGGGAGGCGCTGGGCTCCATCCTTAGCACCACATAAAACAAACATATAAGATACACACAGGTTGTCCACCTCCAGCTACAATTTAAAAAGAAAATATTACTCTGCATTTGAGGAATGTGGAGAAGTGCGAGGCCGAATGAGGATGGT
Source organism: Callospermophilus lateralis (assembly GCF_048772815.1). Lineage (NCBI taxonomy): Eukaryota > Metazoa > Chordata > Mammalia > Rodentia > Sciuridae > Callospermophilus > Callospermophilus lateralis. Next base: position 8,571,508 of record NC_135326.1, on the reverse strand, counting down.
CTGGCTGACTCCAGGCCTGACGGGCAGCTCTGCCGCTGGCTGGGAGCTATTCTCAGAGCCCGAGGTAGGGACACAGGGTGCATCTCCGTACACTCAGCTCCCAGGAGCCCCTGTAAAATGCGTGGATTCTCCAGCAGGTGAAATTGGGGATTGCCCTGTGCTCCCCTCCGCCGGGTCAAGCTGGCTGGATTTTTCCCCCTGCCACAGAACAAAGCACTCCAGTAAAAGTGTGAAGTCGGAGCTATTTGCAATTCAAGTGCTCTTAGATTAGGAGGAGGGTGTGGGCTTGACACAAAAGTTTGGGAGCCTAAGGGGGATCCTGGGCCCAAACAAAACCGGGCCCCCCAGGCATGTCCAGAGAGCTTCGCACAAGCTTTGCTTCAAGCCTGTAAGGTGCCCTCTTCCTCCTCACATCCTGGAAAAGTGCATATTGCAGCAGCTTCAGGTTGTTGAAACAGTTTTTTTGCACCCACTGGGAAATGGTGTCATTGATGTATCATTTCTCAGGGGTGGACCGACGGAGACAGAAAGTGCATTTTTCTGGCATCAAAAACATTTCATTTTCAGAATTCTGCTGATTGAATAGTGTAAATGAATAGACTTTAGTTTCTTGGGGTACTTTTAGTTTACAGGTCAATGGAGCAGAAACTATGAGCCACCCTGCTCCGCTAGACCACTTCCTGTTATTGACACCCTGCGGTGAGTGGGGACGTTCACTACAATTCATGAGCCACTGTCCATGCGTTATGATCAGATAAAGTTCATACGGTATTTCCATCAAGAGTCAGTTTCTCTGTGGTAATATTCTGGGGCTTTTTTTGTGGGGGGGGGTACCAGAGATTATGATCCTCCTGCCTCCCAGCTGCTGGGATTATTAGCGTGTGCCACCGTGCCCAGCTCTGTGTGGTGAAATTCTATGGGTTTTGGCTGGGCCTGGTGGTGCACACCTGTAATCCTGAGTCTGAGGAGGATTGTGAATTCAGAGCCAGCCTCAGCAACAGCAAGATGCTAAGCAACTCAGTGAGACCCTGTCTCTAAGTAAAATGCCAAATAGGGATGAGGATGGGGCTCAGTGGTTGAGTGCCCCTGAGTTCAATCCCCAGCACCCCCCACAAAAAATTGCATGGGTTTTGCCAAATGCATAAGACCCCGTGTTCACTGTTATAATATCATGTACAATAGTGTCACTGCCCTAAAAGTCCCCAGTGATTCACAAATTCATTATCTGCCAACTTCGCCCAGCTCCTGGAGACCCCTGATCTTTTACTATCTGCATAGTTTCTAAAGACTTTCAATCAATCATACATACATTGGCCACCAAACACCTTCTTATATCAAAGCAATTGTTTTTTCCTGAAATCAGCAACATCAGAGATGGTGACAACAGCTTTAGATTCAAATCTTAGGTTTGGTTTTCCTGTAGAGTTGTTTGAAAAATCCACCTCCATCCAATATTAATGGTGTCCTTTGTTTCCTAAAAATAACAAAAATCATTAGATAGACCTCGAAAAGATGGAAGACGATCTCAAGTCCTCTAGAAATAAAACAGATGTTGTCAGGTCATTTGTGATTGACAGATAGAGAACTCGATTCTGAAGCGTCTAGACAAAGAATGGGCTTCACATGTTCAGTCTGAAATCTTACACGGGTGCCGTCAAGGTTAACAAAAGGCACAGTTCTAATCCCCTTACAATGAAAAAAAAAAGGAAGTTATGGTGAGCCACTTAGAATTGAAGGACACACGAATCAAAAATCAATTTTAAAATAAAACATCCGCAGGCCCCTGCCCTTCCGGAGGCCATGGTGGGAGAGGAAGGAGGTCGAGAGTTTCACCAGGGCATGCTGGGAGTGAGGTCAGTGTCCCTCCATCTTGGTCTCTCCTTCACAGTGCACCCAGTCAGGCAGTGGAGAGGGAATGTCCTTTTGCTCTCTGACCCCATCTTCTCCCTGCTGTGTGCTCTTGACAGGCAGGTGGCAGTGGTACAAGCCAGATAAGCCCCCAGGAGGAGAAACCACATGACCAGACCCCTGGAGAGCCACCGCTGCTCCACCACAGACCCTCTGCACATGGCGGCATGTGGCTGGGGAGGGTTTTCCTTTGTTCCGTTGGGATCTTGCAGTGCCGGGGGTGGAACCTTGCACATTCTAGGCAAGCACTCTGCTTCTGAGTCATGCCTTTAGCCCTGGTAAGTTCTCTGCTTCTCTACTGCAAGAGGCTTGAAGGTAGGATTTTGTGTTCCAGTAGCTGGTGAAATGATTTGCAGTTCTTCACGTGGTAAGGGCTCAGCAGTCATCGGTAAATAAATCTTACAAGAAAGGAGTGATGATTAAATACACAATATGTAGATGTTTGGATAAACATGTGTGCGCCATATATGTATCTCACAAAGCAGGGGATATATACAAAGTAGGATTATTTTGCTGCAAAACAGAACAGATTTTATGCCTTTTTTTTTTTTTTTGCAAAAAGGTTAGGTGCAGATGTTATATGAAGCTGTTATTTTTTTTTAAAAGTTGTGCAAGTATTGCTTTAAAGTCATTTATTATTAAATTGTCTTGGGTGCACGATTAAGATGCACAAATACTTATGAATATACTTTATTCAGTGGCTACAATTATGTACTGAAATAGTTTGTCATGAAATAGTTTGTTTTTGCGTGTGTGTGTGTGTGTTAGATTGTTCATTTATTTTTCTCTTTCCCTCTGAGGTTTCCAATTATTTCTTTCTAGTTCGTTAAAGCTTAGATTGAATTCCACCAAATTTTAGATTACGTTCCTGTCTTCACACAAAACAATTATAACTGTAATGGATTTTTACCAAGGTAATAAGTGGCAAATTGAAAATATATTGCTGTGTGCATTTGAAATTTGGTCTGCGGCCCTGACATCTAATGCAACCCATATGAGCTATCAAACTGTGGCCACGGGACTCTCCAAAGCAGGACGTGACCGAGGGGTGGGATCGGAAATGTATCCTACGTAGCTGAATCATACATAAGCTTTGTATGACATTTTTGCATCGCCTCTGGGAGGGGACCATTTTTTAGCAACATTGAAATTAAAAGTCACTGTCTTTCCTGGGGACAATGCAGAAGAGAGGTTCTGTTGGTAGAAAGAAAGGCCAGCTCTATCAAAGACCAAGACCAACGTGGTCAACTCTGCCTTGACCTTCAGTTTGGTAAGGCAGGGCTGGTCTAGTTTGTGAATGACACATGTCAATAACTTGTCGAGGAGGAGAATGAGTTGGTGGGATTCCACAGACCCAACACTATGCCCGGCAGGGAGACCAAGGTAAAGTTCAGACTTGTGATCAGTGTAAACTGCAGCCACCCATCAACTCTACTGGGTAAACAGGATTGGACCAAGTTCCAGGGGAGGGCAGAGTCAAGGCAGTGGACTCAGTCTACACTAACAGGACTCACTGTGTTCTTTCCACATTATTAAAGAAATCAAAACACAAAGACAAACGAGGACACACACCCTACCCACCCACAATACACAATGACAAACCTCAGCATCTAAAAATGGCACGATCGAACCTAAATGGCCCTCAGACAGTCCACGTACACAGGAGCAGGGCTGATGCCAAAGGACGCCCCGGAATCCAAACGCAGTGATAAATTGTCTGCCAGAAAGACACATAAAACCAATTGATTTCAGGAGTTTAAGTGAAAACTAATGCAAAATATATTAAGGGGGAAAACTGATAGGAAAAAGAACCGAGAAAAATATAGATTGAAGCCAGGGGCACTGCATGGTAGGAGGAGAGTGTGAGCCAGCAGAGTTATGAGTGTGTTTGATCATCGTGAATAAAACCATCAGAAAGGGACCTTGGCACGCGACTTACACCTCAGAGATCAAGCAAAGTTAGAATCGTTTGTAGAAGGACCAAATAAAGTAATTACCAGAGTTTAGCATGTATGTCTGTTTACCTAATATATAGGAATGTGTGGCCCAAAGTGAGAGCATGACTTCTTTTCCAGAATCCACAGGCCTTCTGAAAGCTTGGTCTTTCCATTCAGTCATAAAGAAAACTAAGTGTGAACAGTAAGGGGGCCGTGGCAGATGCCACATCTTCTAGTGAGGAAACAACAATGTTATAACTTAATAAGAAATGTCATAAAATCCTAAATGGGTATTGTTTTAGTCAGTTTTCTGACAAAGTGACCAAAAGACCTGAGAAGAACAACACAGAGGAGGAAAAGATTATTTGGGGCTCATGGTTTCCGAGGTTCAGTCCCTGATGGGCTGACTCCATGGCTCTGGCCCAAGGGGAGGCAGAACAAAATGGCGGCAGGGCCTGGAGGAGGAGAGCAGCTCAGGACAGGGCACCAGGGAGCAGAGAGAGCTCTGCTTACCAGGGACAGGAGAGAGACCCCCAAGGCATAGCCCAGTGACCACCTGTTCCAGCCACATCCTACCTGCCTGTAGTCACCACTCAGTTAATCCACTCAAGTGGATTAATCCACTGATTAGGTTATAGCTGTCTTAATCTGATCAGTTCACCTCTGACCATTCTTGCATTATCTCACACATGAGCTTTTGGGGGGCCCCCCCTCATAGCCACACAGGCCTGAATCCCTTTCCTGCCCATTCTTGGCTCTAGTGCTAGGACCCCTGTTGATCCAGGGCCTCTTCAACAAACTCAGAGTCTCCCCATCAGTAGCCTCCTTTCTCCTGATCGGTCAGTATCCACAATAAAACCGTCAAATTAGGTTGAGCGATAGCTTCGCATTTTTTTGCAGTATGTTTCTTGGTACGATGATTCACAAGAAGCCAGAGATGAGTAGGCAGCTACCGACGAGGACAAGAATCACGTGTGATGTCCTCAGAACCGACCTGGCAGTCTAGAAACAACAAATGAACCTGGCGGACGGACGGCTCTCTCTTGGTGAAATGTCGAAACGCTGATAGTCATGGGAGAAAGAATTTCCTTCTCTCCTTTAGCCTCTCTACCTACCTACAAAGTGAAGGAGGAAGGTCATTTCATAGGCCTTTTCCCATTATCGAAGGAAACGGAAACTTCTGTGCTATTGAACTTTAAAGGGACTATTATCCCTAGGGCATTAAGCCGACCATATGAAAAGAAGGAATGCTTGTATCGAGTATTATAAAGGTAGATCGACTCTGATATTAAAACCCGACACGACCGGGAAGTAAGAAAATTGCATGCATTCAGATGGGCCGTCTCCCATATAAATATTAATGCAAACTCTTTCTTTAAGTGAACATTTAAACCCCACCGTAGATTAAGAATTCATACCCGATGATGAAATAATATCTATTTCAGAAATACCAGAATGATCCACTCTTAGGGAATGTATGAATGTAATTCAGAACATTATGATGTTAAATGAAAAGAAAATAAGTTCACTCCTTTAATAAGCACCATAAAAGAGTTTTGTGAAATCCAACCATTACTTCTGAGTCAGATGGAAATGTAAGTAATAATGATAATTTCAACCCAAAGGCTACCTGTGTGTTGATGGTCAGGTCCTGTGGGCATCCTGATACTGTCCGGAAGAAGAAAGAGTACCTGCTAGGACTCTCTTCCCAACTCCAGTGTGGACGTGCTACCTAAAGCATTTATTTAAAATTTTGGAAATGACTCAGAATTTTAAAGGCAAAATTAACATCCGTGTAAAATGGGAAGTCAGAAGAATTGGTAATAATAGAGAACTGGCAGACAGCACAGTCATGTTCAATCAGCCAGCCAGGACAGTGTGAGCATGCACAAGTAAGTAACTGTCCAATTGTCAAACCATATAAAGTGCACGACAGAATTTATAATTTCATTTATACCAGCACAAAATGCTCAAGAACCCAAGGAAGTTTATTCCTATCAAACTTTCCTGAGGAATGTGCTGGTGAACTGTCTTTGGACCAAGTAAATTCCCAAAGACGTGAACCTAAGAATAGAGTTGATCATTAAATACAGAGTAGCTTCTGAAACGAAGGTAAAATACAGGTTTAAAAAGAGAGTGAGTTCGTGCAGTCGCTGTGAAATCTCGCACTTGGACATGTGGTGATTAAAATGGGAGAGATGAGAAATTACAGCAAAAGATTACAAGTGTATAAAAAACTCTTGTTAGCAACGACCATTTGTCTTAGTACGACGGTGCGGATGCTACTGTGTTCTTAATGAGGAATAAAGCGCATGACTGATTATGGGGTCTTTTCCTTCTGTCGTCCCCCGTGTCCTTGACAGTGGAGATTTTCAATGTGATACAAAGAGATGCTATCGAAGAGGTCGAGTAAAACATGGTGCTTCTTGCATTGGAAACATTCGTACAAACTCTCAACTGTGATATTTGCACTTTTTAATTACACGGAGAGTTCTTAGGAACAATACAGCAGAGGTGGCATCCCAGCCCTTGGTCTTTGATCTTGGTGTATCTTTTCTCTTTAAAGAAACCCAGTTGATATAATTCATTCCTGGGCAGGAGCAGGGGTTGTATAAGATGAGACTCTAACTCACCTGGACAAATCAGAGCAGGAAAAATCTCAGTGATTTCTAAAGTCGCATCAAAGGGGCTCATTAGCCAACTTGAAGATGTTCTCATTGGTCAAAGCTAGACCAGTCGGCACTTAGATTGAGATGGCAAAATTAACATTTACTAAAATATCTAAACCCATCCACTTATAAAGTAATAGATCGTAAAGTTATAAAACTATTGAAAAAAGCAATAGCTAACTCATTGCATCGTAAAGATGACTGGTAATCTCTTTGTCACCTTGAGAATCTAGCATGTAGCTTCGTTTTTCTATAAGGAAAACAGAACTCTAGATGAAAGTCATAGAATTATGATTGCTAGGTAAATTAACAAATAAAATGATCCACTTAGAGCACCCCCATTTTGCAGCCCTCGATGAATTAACAATGGATACAGGCACTGGTTGTCAGGGGCTGGTTACATTTTAAAAAGAGAAAGCTAGCCAATACATACCTATTGATGAGAAAATTGGGACGGCAAGTATTGTCTTGCCAAACACGTAAAATCTGATTTCCACCAAGCCTCTGAATTATCAGGAAAAGCAGAGAGTAGAACAGCTTGTTTAACCAAAATGTACAAATGCAGTAAGCAATACCCAGACTGCGGAAGACACTATGGGTGCAAAGAACCCAGGTAGAACTGGGGGAAAGGTAGAATAAGGAAGGCTGAAATGATACAGCACGCAGAGAAACTCAATACCGAGCACCGGCAGCATTCCCCCAAGGGAAAGGATTTGTGACTGTAGGTTGTTCAGCCCGACATTTCCAAGTGCCGGCACAGCTTAGCTCCGTGAGGTCCCGGGTAGCTTGCAGAGAGTCATCCAAACGGTGTTGGATGATTGGCGGTTGCCCTCCCCATTCCCGGAGGTGCTAGAAGAGACAAAGGCAGTAGCCCAGGATGGACGGGAGGGAAACGATACCCTCCATGTACGTGAACTTGGTCCTTTGTCCTGGGTGGGGACGCTCAGTGCCTTGCTCTGATGCACAGGGAACACGCCACCCAGTGCACGTTTTCTAGGCTGTAAGAACCAAGTGAAGACAACACTCGGCCCTGTTCTTCAACTGGGGACTCACAGGAGTCTCCAAGTCAAATATGGGTGAGCATCTTGTAGGCCACTGAACCCAAAGACCGGAGGGTGGAAGCCGCTCCTGATGTTCATGGCCGTAAGAGCGAGATCCCTCTGCTGTGTTGATATTCACGATGGTGAACCAAAGCAACATCTCTCTTCTTCGTTTTCAAAGAATCGCCACCACGCACTTGGAATCGTTGACATAAAATCACTTGCTGTTTCCATTGGTCGCGTGGAGGGGTAAAGCCGGTGAGCGTGCCTTCAAGCGCATCCATTTATTTCACAGAAATGAATTTATTTTACAAAATTTATTGTGTAGCAGGGAGGTTTTTCTGAACTCACGGGAAGATGGATTGTGTTAAAGGAACCCTGTGGGTAAGCTGGCATACTGTAACGCACAGAAGAAAAGGGAGATTAAATCACTTTTTGTCCGTGCGGGCAGAAGGGCTACCATTTTGGAGAACCGGCAGAAGGCACAGAGGATGGTGTCGGTGATGAATCCCACAGAGAGACGTACCCTGCAGGAGCACTGGTAATTGGACGGCCATTGCCTGCTGTTCGTGACTTCCCATCCGGGCGTTAATGATAACCAGGCCACACACCATGCTGCTGGTGACAGACGTAAGGGCAGATGGATGGGTGCATAGATACGAGAGACTAGCGAGATGTAGGGGTGGATAGATGATAGAGATAACACAAGAGAAGGATAGGGAGATGATAGATAATAGAGATGGACAGATAGATGATAAATGATAAGAGAAAATGGAACAGAGGAATTGGACGGACAGAGCGATAATAGAGATAGATGAATAGCTGGATGATAAATGATACAATGAAGACGCAGAGTAGAGGCAGAGGCGGGCAGAGATGACCATGATTCAGAGATGATGGACAGGCAGAAGTAAAGGTCGGGAAGACGGATCGTGTCAAAGGAACCCGTGGATAAGCTGCATACCATAAAGCAGAGAAGAAAAGAGAGATGAAATTACTTTTGTCCATGTGGCTGGAAGGGCTACCATTTTGGAGAACCAACAGAAGGCACAGAAGATGGTGTTGGTGATGGATCCCCTGGAGAGATGCACCCTGCAGGAGCACTCGTAATTGGAGGTGGAGGTGGGCAGTTGATCGTCTGTCTTTGCAGATTGGCGTGGTCTGTTATCCGTGTGGCGCGACCATTCTTTTTGACGTTTCTATCTGCACTGCCAACACTTACTAGGTACTCGGCAGACCTTGATTGAATGACTAAGCTTTACGCTTTATTTCTACGGAAGTTCAGAGCCTTCCTGAGGAATTTTTGTGAAGAAGTAACACGGCAGCTGGTCTAGCCATGATGTCAGTCAATGCCACAGTGACCCCGTCACCTCTAGCTACGATTTACTGCATGAGAAATAACAAACCTATTTTTAAGAAATTCAGGAGAAATATTCATAAGAAATAAAGTTATTCTTTTGATGTTATATAAGAAACAAAAATCATTTTAACAAAGCATGCCAGTTGTTTCCTTACATAACATGATATACTTCCATAAAAAAAAAATCAAGAAATAACTAAAAAAGGTGCCAAACATATGCTTGCCCTCTGGTGTCTGGAATAAACAGCAAACAAAATTCCTACCTTTTCTACTTAAGCAAGATCATTATTAAAAATGAACAGAATTAACTAGGCAAATTGTCACCCTTTTAAATAAGTCTGTTTGTGTAGGTGGACACTAATTATCCAGATTGAAGTTCCATCCCAATAAAACTCCATCAATCTGTTCGGTCAACCCCCAAGGCTCGGGTTTGTGTCTATGAGATCCCTAAAGATAAACATGAGACCTTTTATACTCCAGGAAAAACTCAGAATATAAACCAAGTAAAACCACTGATATTTAGAATAAGTTCACCCTTGAAGGGAAGTTGAAACTATTCTAGACTAAATTCATCTCCTTGTCTGAAAATTTCCAGTAACATCTTTGTTATATGGGTGTCCAGCTTTGTTTTGAATTGGTCTAGGAATTAGAATCTTCAAAGTTTTATACAATTACATCTAAATAGCTAAAGAATAAATCTGCATTCCAATATGAGTAATTGGCATTTGAAAAAGAGTGCGTTGCTTTATATTTTAGGCATGAATGTCAGAAAATAAATTGCACAAACGTTGTATCCGTTTGTGTGACTTTTTAAACAGCTTCTTATTTGAAATCGTAACGACTACAAGAATGTCGGTATTAATCCAGCACCAGTAGCCACATATTTAAAAGTTCAAGAACACTCCGACTCAAGTGGTGGGGTGATGGATAAATTGGAAATTCCGTCCTTCGTCAACAAGTTGGTTGAAACCCCCACTGAGAATCGAGACTCTCAAGATGAAAATAAGAGAAGCTACTGTCCTCGGAGATAAGGGAGATAAGATCACCACCTCTGAGAAGTAGTTAATCCTCACACAAAGGTGTGCGACTAAGGGTGGTTGGGGATGTCTTATAGGCAAGATCTGCAAATCAGAGGTGTCTACCTTGAGCATGTTCCTGTCTGAAAATCTAAGAATCAATTCAATGTTTACAATCATTTTTCACTAAAAAAAAAAAAAAAAAAAAAAAAAAAAAAAAAACTTTTTACGTCTTCGTCACCAACGTGACACATATTTTTCTTAGCTTAATGACAGACACATACCATGTGTTGTAGTTTAGAAATGAGGGCATCCCCCAAAGGTCAAGTGTGAGACAATGCAAGAAAGTTCAGAGTTAAAATGATTGGGTCATGGGACACTTAGCCTAATCAGTGGATTAATCCACTTGAATGGATTAACTGGGTGATAGCTATGGGCAGGTAGGGTGTGGCTGGAGGAGATGGGTCACTGGGGATGTGCCGTGGGGATATGTATTTTGTCTATGGTGAGGGGACTCTCTCTGCTTCCCGATGGCCATGTTCTGAGCGGCTTTCCTCTGCCATACTCTCCCGCCATGCTGTCCTGCCCCACCTTGGGCACAGAGCAATGGAGTCAGCATCTGTGGACTGAGTCCTCCGAACCCATGAGCTCTACCATAATCTTCACCTCCTCTAAAACGGTCAGGTCTTTTGGTCACAGTGGTGAACAGGCTGACGAAACACCACGTCCTCCCTGAACGTTGGTGGGCAGAGTGAGGGATTGCCAAAATTCTCAGGGCACAAGCTGGAGATGGCAAGGTAGAGGTCACGTAGCCGATCATGGAGTGCTGGGGTGCAGCTCAGTGACAGAGTGGTCGCCTAGCATGAGCAGGGAAGGCTCTGAGTTTAATTTCCACCACCCCCAAAATAAGAATCATGAGCTGGATAGCAACAACAAAGAACAATAGAGTTGAAAAGAAAAGGGGAAGGGGATCGGAACGGAAGGGAAGAGGTGTGTTTGGAGTCGAAGGACTGTTCCCTCTCTCCATCTGATACTCCTCAAATATAACGTCTCTTTGGTTTTCAAATATAATCGAAGCTATTTAAAAATCACACTCTCCCCTTGGAGCTATTTATGTGAACCTTATGTAAGTTCCCCCTGTTATAAATTCATTCCTTGGTCTCCGAGTTGTTTCCTGTTATTTTAGTCTTCCGACGAGATGAAACCCAATCACTTAGGAAGAAATTTACATCTAGGCCATGACACAAACCCAAGATTCTGCAGTGACTTTTCAGAATGCTGAAAAGACTCTCTTGGATTCTGGGGGGGTTGGGGGGAAATGTGTCCACATGTTTCTCTCATGGGGGCCCAGGAGCACAGCCGGGTCATTGGGGTTATTTAAGATCGTTCTCGTATGATCTTGTGAAGGAGAGGCATCATGCTGGCCTGCACATTTTGCAGAAAGACTGAGAACTCCAGAGGAGCCAAATTAATCCAGCGAGGTCTGTGTGGATCGTAGCCACCCAAATGAGACAGAGAAGCTGTGACTAAATAGGGTCAGGCATGGTCTTGTAATGCATGGACTCCTTTGAGCCATCTTATAAGTATCTATATAAGTGGTGGTTGTAACAGATGGCAGAATATATAAAGGTATTTGGAAGAGATTGGTGCTGCATGTAGATTAGCTACATCTATCCCAGGAGGTCCCCTGTTTGCAGGAACATCGTGCACTTGACTTGCATACTAAGCTCATGGGCAACCTGAACGCTGGCTTGAAGGTTGTGGACCTCTCTCTCTCTCTCTCTCTCTCTCTCTCTCTCTCTGTACTGGGGATTGAACTCAGGGGCACTCAACCACTGAGCCCCATCCCCAGCCCTACTTTGTATTTTATTTAGAGACAGGGTCTCACTGAGTTGCTTAGGGCCTCACTTTGGCTGAGGCTGGCTTTGAACTTTCGATCCTCCTACCTCAGCCTCCAAAGCCACCCAGAATAAATAAATAAAAGTCAGGTAGGACACGAGGATTAAGATAAAGAGAGAGGAAGAGAAGACATCACATGTCCACTGTGTGGAGCATTTATTAAATTCACAGGAATGATTTAAATGACTGCGAAAGTATCTTAGGAATCAGAAAATGGCAATATATTTAATATATTAAATTTGCAAGGGAAGCTTCAAACATACAGGTGGTCGCTAAATAATTACATTTGTTGATCCCAACATAATGGAAAATATTCTTTGAAGGTAATTGACATATTAACTAGCTTTCTATTTAAAATAACATATATGACCCGAATTAAATATGCAAGTTTGCCGAAGGCAAATTGGTATTTTTTTTTAAATTTCTAACCATAATAAATTGAATATTAACCTTTGAGACCAAAGCTACTTTGAATAATGTGGGTACTAAATTCAACCACTGGGCACCAGTAACTCCTATTCTCTGTCCCTTTCTGTGCCTGAGCCAAAGTTGCAAAATCTCTCTACTGGTTACAGTTTCAACTGGATGAATTATGATTATAATGCAAAACGTATGGAAATCCACTGATACCATGCAGTTGACGTTTCTATCAAGAAACCTCCACATTTGTGAGGATTCGTGAAGCTCAAGGGGATTTGTCCACGGGGGTATAAAATGAATTTTGCGACTGTAATTTTAAGTGGAGAGTCAGGTGATTTTTATGTACTTGCAATTCTCTTTGACTCTAAAGCAGATTCCACACAGAGGCTCTGGGTCCAGCTCCTCCTGGTCCATCAGTAAACTCCACAGGAGCTTGCGTCTACACTGTGGGGACTCCAACAGCTCTTCCCAAACATCTGTGGAGATCCTGGAAACAGATGCTGGGTCGTGGGCACCTCGCCCATCTTCCTGTCTCCTTTCATCCGGATTCCACTTAAGGGACATGATGTCATCCTCCCCTTTAGGGCTGTGCTGACCCTATAAGGAATACCGCTCTTTCCCCTAATCACCTGCAGTAGGGGCTTCTTTTATGTGGAAAGACGGGAGGCTAATGAGCATCGGGATAGCACAGTGTCGGGTGTGGCTTTATGACCCCCGTGCCCTGGACAGCCTTTCCCCCAGGGGATCCCTCACCAACTTCCTGCTGTGGACAGGAGGCTAGGGGGCGACCCGTCTTCTCCGTTTGCTTCCCTTCCAGTTCCTGTAGCTGATTCCTCCCCTGCAGTCTCCAGTGGACAGATCTGCGGTGCTGCCTGTGCAGAGAGTGTGGGTCTTCCTGCTTGCTCACTAGAGCTGGCCATCAGCAGGAAGCTCCGTCAGCCCCAAGGCTGGGTGCACCCAGGAGCTCATAGCCCCAGGAGGTCCCCTTGAAAGTGAGCTCATGAGCTGAGAACCTCATCCTGACCACTGATTTAGTCTGCTGTGTGCATTGAAGAATTGCCACCCTGGCTAGCTCACACCGTACCCCCCCAAAAAAAATTCTATACACAGACGTGATTTATCCTTAGCTCAACTGTTCTAGTTTCAGTATTCTTTTTGTGATCTCCATGCTTGCTCCCAAACTGTTGGGGTATTATTGTGCATAGGCTCTGCCAATGAATTTAATTTCTGCTTTTTCTTTTCTTCCTAGGACTCGTAAATCAATAGACTGTCACCACCACCGCAGGCAAGTTACAAGGTTCTTCTGTCCAAGGGCTTCCTTTTCCAGGTAAGGACACCTCGGCTCAGAGGAGGAGCACCAGGTATCTGTGAACCCAAGGTCGTTCATAGCAGAAGGTCATTTCTCCAGGCTTCCTTGGGTGGGAGAAAGGGACGCCAATGGCCTTCACCGTTTCGTTTCCCGTTTGTCAGATGGCAGGCTCAACGGTTCTCTGTTTTTAACCACATGTGAATTGGATGCAGTCAAGATTCTTCATGAAGTTCAAATTGAACACAGGTCAAAAACTACAGAATATTTAAAAATTTGAAGATACCCTAAAACCACTTTTTTAAATGATTTTTAAATATCACGGCCGGGTGCAGTGGTGCATACCTGTCGTCCCAGTGGCTCAGCAGGCTGAGGCAGGAGGATCGTGAGTTCAAAGCCAACATCAGCAACTTAGTGAGGTGCTAAGCAACTCAGGGAGACCCTGTCTCTAAATAAAATACAAAATAGGGCTGGGGAAGGGGCTCAGTGGTCGAGGGCCCCTGAGTTCAATCCCTGGTACCAAAAAAAAAAAAAATACGTAGGAGTTAGGCTTCATATAATATACACATATGTATATGTATGATCAATAACAGCAAAAATTATAAATTAAGTGTTGTCTTTCTATCAGCATACCCTGACCGGAACTGCTAATCCTTTTTGTGGGTGCCTCATGATTTTTACTGGCGTAAATATTCCTATGCACATAGCTTTTGATCTGCTAAAGAAATTTCCTTTTAAGAAAAGTTTAAGAAGTACCTTATAGTAATAAATGTTTCTAAAACATGAACAGAATGTGGTACAGGACAGAGAAGCTGCTGGTGTGCAGCGACTTCGCTTTGTCTCTGTGGTCTCCCTACCGGAGCTGATTACTCTGTAAAAACTTTTAAACGGTCCATTTCCTTGTCATTGAAATGGGTACACACTCACCTGTCTACAAGGATCGTGTTAGGACAGTTCAGAAATAAATGATTCTTTCCAGCGGCCAAATACACTAGGTGCTCAGTTAATGACACTGACTGATTCCTCTACGGTTGTTGAAATGCTGCTTTCCAACAGGATAGTTCCCTCATCCATCATCTGCTCAAGTGCATTTCTTGTAAAAAACGCTCACCTTGTTTATTGGATCTAAAATGCTACCTTAACTTTGCTTTGATTGACTTAAGATCTGATCTTCAAATTTGATGGACACAAAATCTGATGTGGTTATTTCCGGGTGAATCTAGCAGTTCTCCTGCCCGTGCCGTAGTTTCAATGTGGATAGCTCCTTCCTCTGTCCCGTTGAGACAGTGCAGCATGGTGAGAAGTGGGGTTTGGGGGCAGTCATTGGGATGGGAGGAGGTCAGGAGGCTGGGCCCAGACAGATTAGTGGTTTTTAAAAATTCATTTGTCGATTCTAATTAGGTATTCAAGACAGCAGAATGCCTTTGATTCACGGTGCACAACTGCAGCGCAACTTTCATTTCTCTGGTTGTCCACGATGTAGCGCTGCACCCTGTGTGCAGTCACACATGTACCTAGGGTAATGACGTCCATCTCACTCCACCATCTTTCCTGCCCCCATGCCCCCTATCCTCCCCCCTCCCATTTGCCCAATCAATTTCCTCCATTTTCCCCATGCCCCCCTGTTATGGATCAGCGTCCACTTATCAGAGAGAACATCCAGGCTTTGGTTTGGGGGGGATCGGCTTACTCTGCTTCGCATGATATCCTCCAGCTCCATCCACTTACCTGCAGATGCCATGATTTTATTCCCTTTTAATGCTCAGCACTATTCCGTTGAGGTTTGTTTGTGGTATTTCTCTCCTCTCCGTCTCGCACATACGCAGAGGGGTGGACTAGGGAGTGCATCGTTTCCTTGTGGAGTCCCATTTCTTGGGTACTTCCCACAAAAGCCAGAGAATGGCTTTCTCATAAACCAGGTGTAAGTCCAATAACGTCCTTATGGAGAAAAAGACAGTGGCAAGCAGTGTAATCGGTTTTCTTGGTTGTTGTTATTATTACTTTGTATGTACATATATACATATGCTCTATTTTACATATATTTCATATTTATATATTTTACTATATATTTATATTTTTTGGAGGGGTGTGGAGCTGGAACACAGGGCTCTGGGCAGGTAAACTCAAGTGCTATAAAATACTGAGAGCTATGCTGCCCAGGCTGAGTTTTATATTTTAATATCATATATTATAAGTAAAATACGATATATCTTAATATAATATTTCATGCACTATGCCTTTTTAAAACACTGGTTTAGTTTGTTTTAAAAAGACACACAGAGTGCTTTGAAGTGAGCTAAAATTAAAAAAAGCAAGGCAATCATCCCATGAATATATACATATACTTTCCCTTGTATTCAAATGTGCAAAAGTGCACAGAGATTTATGGTTTCCTTTTGAAATAAGAAAAATGAGATTCTGCTTCACGGTGCGACTGGCCAAAGTCCTTCTCCGTTTTTGGCAATGCCTTGTGGGCGGGTGCGTGTTACCCTCACCCTTCAGAGAATCAAGTACAAAGGGCAGACCCCAGGAAGAGAACCAGCTCACCACAGAAAGGGCACAGGGGGCCTTAGAAATGGAGGAGTGTGCACCCACCAGAAGGTGGTTGAAGTAGGTGCCGCAAGAGATATTTTTTACTCCTTCTCAGAGTAAAATTCTAATTTTCAGGGTGAAGGATAGAGGAGGGAAGATAAGCAAGATGATCGTGTGGCTATTTCAGGTCCTGCTCACTCTAAACGCCCTGTAATTAGAGTGCATGGGGAAGACCGAGAGCTAATCGGGTGTGTGAACCTGTGAATCACCGGGACCTGTACAAATGGTGACAGGAAGCCACCCAGTTAAATGAGCAGCTTGAACTTGTACAAAAGGGTGCTTTGTCACCCGGTGGAGAACACTGCTCCCGAAACAAGAAAATAATTAGATCTATGGAGAAGATCAGCCCCAATGGGCAAACGCTGGCTTGAGTCATGTTTTTACCAAGCCCAATCATTGGAAACGACCTTTCCTTCTCTGTGACATTGTAGTATTAACTCAAGAAATGGGCCCAGCGAGGTGCGGTGGTGCACACCTGTGGTCCCAGCGGCTCGGGAGGCTAAGACAGGAGGATCTTGAGTTCAAAAGCCAGCCTCGGCGACTTAGCAAGCTCCTAAGCAACTTAGCAAGAACCTGTCCAAATAAAATATAAAAAGGGCTGGGGACGTGGCGCAGGGCCCCTGGGTACAGTGGCTGGTAACAAGAAAGAAAGAAGAAAAGGGCCCGTTGATTTGGAAAACGAGTTTTAAAAGAGATTTAAACAGTTTCAAGAGGTTTTTTTTCAGTGAACAAATTATTTTTAAACCTTTGCAATATAATTAAAAATTTAAGAACATTAATCTCTGTGTCTGGGTTTAGCCCGACTGGATTCTCAGGGAAGCACAATCTCACCTTTTGTAAACAGGCTCAGAGATGCCATTATATAGGAATTAACTTCAAGGGTAAATTGCAGAGTAGGATTAAGTGGCATCTATAATAATAATGTTTATGCAGCGTGTGTCAGATCAAAGGCCAGATGTTGAGCATCAGGGCCAGTCCTCAGCTGAACGGGCTGAGGCAGAGGTGAACGTGGCCAGATAATCCAGCACTTGCCGGGTCATGATGCGTCACAGGTGTAGGATCACAGTAGCTTCCTGACTGCACTCAGTTTTTCTCCGGGCTGGTTGTACATTAGAGTTGATCTTGGGAATGCAGTTGGTGGGGTGCCCTGCTCCGAGGTGGAGGGGAAGCTGGAGCACATTCCTGTTTGTATAAAGTCTCTTGGTTGGGATCCGGATACGTCCTGTGCTGACCCTGCTACCGTGGGCCATGTTCTCTGTGTATGCGTGTGTGCATGTGTGTGCACACATGTGCATTCTGTTTCCTTAGGACTAGCAATACCCAGTTTAAGCCAGGAGGAGAGGCATGCAAGTCCTCTCGGACATGTTGCAAGAACTTCTCTGAATACTGGAGTTTTCTATCCCAGCGCACCCAGCACGTCCTACAGAGCGCTCCCTGGAGAGTGGCCCACCGCCGTGTTCCTAAAATGTTTCAGGCACCTCCTTTAAATTAATAAAAGGTATCCATGAAGCCCACTGCACACAGGGATGGCTACTGGCTTTCCCAGGAGGATGTCGACTGCATGGTTCTTGTTTCCCGTAAAGTGGCCGATGTGTGGTTTGGAACTGGGCTTAGAGGAAATTCTGTTAATATCAAGACAGCATTCTCTAGCTGTGTAATGGGCCAGGAATGTATGCATGTGGAAAAGCCAAAAACAGTTTAATAAAATGTCAAAAAAAAAACCCGCTGCCAAAGCAGCTTCTTCTTCCCCGACTCAAGTTACTTTGTGCATAGCCATGAGTCAATAAGTGCACGGGCAGAAGGTGAGACACAAGTGGCCAGCCGAATGTCTGTGCGGCATGGAGAAACGGTGCACACATGCAGAACACACATTCACAGCAACCCTGGTGAGGAGGGGGTGCTAGCCCTCTTTGCAGGCACCCTTTGCAGTCAGCTCTACAAATGCACTGATCCATCCATCCGTCCGTCAATTCATGTGTACATTTGTATTAGTTTCCTGTTGCTGCTGTAACAAATATCACACGTAGTAACCCACAGAGCACAACTACCTTTGTGTTCTAGAGGTCCAAAGGGTGAAATGGGTCTCCCTGGGCCAACAGGCAGGTGTCCAGAGGCTGCCTTCTGAGAGGCTCTGTGCCTTGTCCTGCTCTTAGAAGACACCCAAATTTCTTCACACTGGCCCCTTCCTCTGCCGTCCAAGGGCCCCTCTCCAAACCTTCCTTCTTTATGTCTTTTTTTTTCCTACCTTTGACCCTCCACCTGCCTCTCCTAAGGTCCCGTGTGATTACAAGATTGTCCAGGGTCATGTCTCAACATCCTTAATCTCTAAAGTCCCACTTTCCACGTAAGGTCACACATTCACCGTTTCCTGGGGTCGGAACATGGAAATGTCGTGTGCGGCAGGATTCTATCAGAGTTGTCTGCAGATACTTCCTAAGATCTTACCAGCTGCCAAGGAGGGTCGTTTTCATTGACTTATTATTGGTTTCTCCCAAGAACTTGGCGAGATCACCGTTTTCTACGACCACTGTCACCCCTGCTGTGTCTGAAACCAAGCTCCCTCCCGCATTGGTTGGTAATCTACCCTGACTTTTTACACCCGCCATTCTGGGGGTTTATTCTTATTGTTCTGAAGTTTTGCACAGACGCGAAACCTTTTTCATTCCTCTTGACTTTGACCTAAAGCCACATACTCCCAAGTTCACCTGTTTAAACCACAGAATTGTATGATATTTTGCTTTAAGCAAAAGAAAAGAAAGTTTCTTCCAGCCAGCCTTCTTACAGTTTGGAGATTCACTTGACTCTCCTCAGATCTGTTCTATATTTGACCCCTACTGTTTGCCTAAATGAGATTGGAAATTAAAGAGCAAAGTTGTGCCTGCGGCAATGAACGATAATTTTGGGGAGCATGAGAGGAAACAGCAGAGGACACATCAGTGGGTCATTTGGACCTGGGAGTCATTAAATCATCCTGCGGGTCACTAATACAAACGGCTTCAGAGTGTGAAACAGTAAATTAAAAATTTGCAAAATGTGTGCAGTATAAAAATCAGATATCTTCTATTTCACGTAATCCCATGAACAGGTTCGCTTGTGGCATTTGACATTGTTTTTCACCACTTGGATCCAATCTTCCTTATTCATCATTCCTTTTCTTCTGAAAATGAATGAACAAATAAGCAGATAACGAGCCTAACGGCAAGAATGCAAACCGTCTCGTGCATGCTGTTTTGTAATTTATATTTTCCTCTTAGTGCCTGTGGAGTCTGTGTTTTGCAGAGACCCTGATATTATCAAATATTCTTTACTCTGTGTACACATTCCTCATTTGGAGGAATCTCCAGGAGACAAGACACTGAACCAAGTGCTTTAAGGAACAGTGGCAAACGTCATACAGGTGTGACCATTTAGGAGCTTAGAGGGGCTACGAGATGGGTCTGAATAGCTCAGTCGTGAGGCACGGACATCCAAGGTCGTATTCTTCCACCGTGGAAATTACAGGGCGACAGAGGCACTCTCACGTGGTTGTGATCATCTGAGCTGTAAGGAACGAGAGCTGCCTTGGCATGCACACCTGTGCAGAGGCCGGGGTTAGTAGGATATGCTGCAGCTAGAACAAGCTCATCTGTTTTGGGGTGCCTGATGTCAAGAGAAGGTCATCAGGGCTAGACAGGTGGACTGGAGAAGGTGTTGGCAGACTTGAAGTCCAACAGGAGAGTTTGGTAGTCAAAGAAGTGGAGAAGGCTGCTTCACTCATAATGTGAATATGATGTCAAAACAGCGGATCCTGGCTTTTAACAGACGGCATCCTCCTAGTTTTCGAGGGCCGTGTGGCAAGTCACCAGAAACGTGGGGGCTGAGTCCACCTGCGAGTATGAGCTCGCACTTCTCTGGAGCAAGGTGCGTCTGGGTTCTCTGCTTAGGGTCTCCCACGGCCAGGGTCCGGGGGTGTTCGTCTGAGCTGTCTTCTGCAGTCTGGAGATGAGTCTGTCTTGCAGCCCACTCCTGGGAGAGTCCAGCTCTTTGCTCTGGTGGAACGGAGGCCCTTTGTGACTGCTGACTCTCCGTGGCTGGACACCTTTCTCCTGAGACATGCTCGCTTCATCTCATGCTGCCCCTCCTCTGTTAACCGCCAGAGAAAACACTCTTGTGTGCAGGGATCCGATGTGCCAGGATACTCTCCCTTGGGATCCACTCAAAAATCAAGTCCACATTCACACCCTTGAAGATGCCCTTTGGCCTCATAAGATGACATTGAGCGTGATGTGGGGTCTGACATTCACAGTCTGGGGACCAGGGCAGGGCACTGGGGGGTGGAACATTCTAGAACTCCACCGACCACAGCCCCTCTCTAAGGGACGGCGTTAAGTCTGGAGCAACACAGGTTGTATTCGTTTCCGAGCTTTCTCCCCCTGGGCCATCTGTGTGGCTGTCGGCCTTTGACGTTTTAATTTAAGAAACAAAAACAAAGGAAACCTGCAGGTGAGGAGGTAAAGGGCTTCCGAGAAACAAAAAGGACGTCTCAAAAAGAGTTCCTTTGCCAAGTGTGGGCTGGGCACATACGCGCCCAGCTGCTGCAGGAGGAGCCTGTCGGGGCTGGGGGGATACGCACACAGAGATCTGTCACCACTTGGCTTATGCCAACAAAAACTTCAGATCCCATCGGCTGTGAGCATATATGGCTTTGGTGGCAGTGATGTGACAGAAATAGAGAATTACAAATGAAGTAGGTGATTTCCGAAGTGGTTCCGTCTACCACGTGAGAATCAAAGTGTTTGTTTTACGGCCATGAGATCAAAAAGACAGTCATCTGAGATTTGTAAAAGCAGCAAGTGTTGACTTAAATATATACATATTTTGTTTTTCCATTTGCTATGATAGTCTTCTGGGAGATAAAATAAACCCTTCGACTACCTCCATCTGCCTGTGTCTATGTTAATTGTACTTCAGAATCGGTTTACTCTATTCACCGAGTCCTCATTTTGCCACCCATACTGTTATGGTTTAGATATCAGGTGTCCCCCAAAAGCTCGTGTATGATACAATGCAGGAACAGTCAGAGGTGAAGCAATTAGATTATGAGACTTGTATTATAACCAGTGGATTAATCCACTTGGATGGACTCACTGGGTGGTGACTGCAGCAGGTGGGTGTGGCTGGAGGAGGGGGTCCCTGGGCTGTGCCTTTGGGGTCTCTCTCCTGTCCCTGGTGACAGAGCTCTCTCTGCTCCCTGGTGCCCTGTCCTGAGCTGCTCTCCTCCTCCAGGCCCTGCCGCCATCTTGTTCTGCCTCCCCTTGGGCCAGAGCCATGGAGTCGGCCCACCATGCACTGAACCCCTATAACTATAAGCCCCCAATAACATTTCCCTCTTCCCATTGTTCATGTCAGGTCTTTGGGTCACAGCAGCAAAGAGGTTTACTAAAACACTCACATTTTTTTTGCTACTCATATTAAAAGACATTGCTGAGCTAAATTCTGTGATGGGAATCAACTTGGCTTCACATTTAGAAAAGAAAGGGATCGAGGAATCGAAATGGAATTTGTGTAGAATGGGAAAAAGAATCACTAATGGGATGTGTCCTGGGGATTTTCCTTGCTGTCCCTTTGATGAGGTAATAGCAAGGTGCAGTGTGAGGTGGATCCATGCGGTAAACCACAGCTGTCTGGAAGGCCAGGGCCTCGCAGGGAAGTCAGGATGCATGGACGTAGCCTCTTCTCTGTCTTGGGCCATACGTTGTGCTATTGTTTGGTTTCTCTTTGTCTTCTAATCCTTTAGCTTTTCTTGCAGCTTAAATAACAATTTCACAGAAACTTGAGCTTCCCTTTGACAGAGCCATCTCCCACAGCTCTTCCTTTGACCCACGCGGCTTTCCTGAAACTCTACCTACCCCTTCTGGTCCCCCGAATCTCAGGGCAGGCGACGCCTTTTGTGATAACAGGTTGCCAAAGTTTCAACAATGATGTGAGTCGACACCCACCCAGCCTCAAACCAGTCCAAAGTGTTGTCAGATTCCAGGCACGAAATCAATGACAGGTAACAGTATAATATTGTTGGCAGGTGTGAGGGGTGATATTAAAATGTCATTAATAGATACAGAACCGTTAGGTATTCCTTTCATCTTGGCCTACTGGGAAATATATGCAAAGACCGACACAGTAAAAAAGAAAAAAAAAATCAAGGTGACATAAAAGGGGGATTTGAATTTTTCCTTGGATTAAAAACTGCACTTCACAGCTGCGTACAACAGAACCAGGTTTCTTGAAGAGAAAGATATAGCTTCATGATTCCATGTCTGTACTGAGGGAGCAGTTAGCAGAGTTCTATCCCATATTAAATTTAAATCACATTTTGTTCAGTATTTTAGTCACTAAATATTTTATCAAATGAATGAAGAAAGCAAACTTTAAAAGTATAGATACATTTCCTGTGATATCTAGTGGAATCAGGTGTCCAGTGGAATGAATTCCGTCTGAGTCACAGAGGAAGGCATACCGGTGACATCCATAGATACTGTGAATGTACCACTATATGGTGTTGGCTATGAATTTACATGTGGAAGAACATTCCAACATTCAAGTTGAAATCCTGGCACGCTCCTGCAACCCCGGTGGCTCGGGAGGCTGAGGCAGGAGGATCAGCAGTTCAAAGTCAGCCTCAGCCAAAGTGAGGCCCTAAGCAACTCAGTCAGACCCTGTCTCTAAATAAACTACAACATAGGGCTGGGGGTGTCACCCCTGAGTTCAATCCTCAGTTTCCGCCCGCCCCCCCACAAAGAGAAGTTGAAATCATCTCCATGTCACATGTCACAGTCTGCTCCTAGTCTAAGGGAACGTCCTGGGGCTCAGCCAGTGTTTTTCCTTGTGGGAAGGAAGGGTGTTTGCTGTGTTCCCCCAGAGTGAACATTCAAACCACCAACGCCATCCGCAGCCAACAGCCAAGCCGGTCTTTCCTTCTAGAAAACCACAACAATGTCTCTGAACAGCTGAGACCTCAAAGATCTTTCCTTGCTACAGGGAGAGTAGCGTCCAGACAACCTGGTGGCCCAGAGGATAGGCGGCCTGTGGAACCAGAGAGGTGCAGGGGAAGGTCACGGCCGTGCTACAAGCACCACCGCAGACTGGACAGAGCCCAGGGATTGTTGGTGGAAACCAGGCGCTCAGATCCTCGGGCTCGCTCCAGCGCCAGGCATGGGTCAGCCACAATGACGGACACTGCACAAGGCACCAGGGTTCACAGTCACGACTCCTGTGACCGTGCCTTGCGGGAACACGTCCACGTGACCTGTCAGTTTGGTTCCAAACATTTCAAAGCACCCTAGTCTGCCGTATGTGCCAGATAGGATCTGCGTATGTTCTCCAGGGGAACAGAATCAACAGGAGGCACGATTATAAAGAGGGGACTAATTAGGTCGGGTCAGGCGACCAGGAGCTGGACAGTCCGCAGTGGCCGGGTGCAGGCTGGAGAGCTGGGAGGACCAGGAGCCCCCAGTCCACGAGGCAGGAGCCTCAGAACAAGACGGGTCAGCAGCCCAACTCTAGTCCATGACGGAAGGCATCTGGAGAATCACCGGCAGAGTCCACTTTGGAAGAGTGAAGAAGCAAGAATCTGATCTCCCCAGAGGATCCCAGCAGCTGCAATCAGCAAGAGGTTCAAGAAGAATCCAGCTTAGCTCTGCAGCTGCTTCCTGTTCTCCCAACCTATATTCTCTCCAAGCCATCATCCTATTGGACGGTGCTGCCCACGCCTAGGGAGGGTCTCCACTTCAGTTGGCTATCCCATACGCCCATCATTTGTAGACACGCCCAGAAGCTGCTTGTTCTTTGGTATATATTAATCCAATCGAGTTGACAATTACATTAACCATTATATGGTTGTAGATATCCGATGCTCAGAGTGAAATCCACATTAAACATAAAATAACATAAAGAAACACTCAAAAGATCGTTTTTGATAAACAGTGATTTCAGATAAGCACTTGCTGAAACCTTTGGTAGTCTACCTATTCCATAAAGATTGTGAAATCCTCAGCAATTCCACCAACCATGTTAAAGAGACAGGTTTCCTTCCACTGTTATTTTACCCAGTAAGTCCAGAAGACCTGTCGGGTTGAATGCATTCTTAGCAGACCCATGTCATAAGAATTGCAAGTTCAACTTGAGCTTGTTCCAAGAAACGTGTTGATTGAAATCTGGGGTGCGGAGGGGAACTACCAAAAACTCCGTGTGAAGGAGAAGAGTTGGCATGAATTTATATTAGGAAATTTATTTACGTACATTGCCGTTGGAGATATGCACATTTAATTAGAAAAAACGGTCCTGAGGGTTGGGGACGTGGCTCAGGGACTTGCTCAACACGCCCGGGAACTTGGGTGCAACCTGCTATATACACTGCATGAAGATTGAAAATAAAGGAAAGCAGGTGTCAGAACCATGTGTCCGTTTGGGAGAGAGGAGGGACTCAATCATCACTCAGTGGGACCTACAATTGCACATTGAGATAAACAGAACCAGGTGTTCAGAGAACAGGGGCACAGCCTACTGGTGGAGAGACGCCCTGACATGGGACGTGAAGGGCACATGGATGCCACCCACGTGACCCAGGTGTGGCAGGGAGGGGACTTGGGCCAGAGGGACAGGTTGTCGTCGTTCCTGGCTTTCTGGAAGGGAACCAAACTGGCCGAGAGACACCCATCCCAGATGAGCGTATACAGGAGACATGGCCTCGCGGGTTCCGGAGAACGTTTGGATTTTGTGCTGCCTGGAATGAGAGACGGCAGTCCCCAGAAGCAAATGAACAACGAAAGAATGAAGGAGATTTCTGGCCTGGAGGACTTCAGATTTAGAGATGGAGAAAGCAGCTAAATGGGTCACCCTGCAGGAAAACGAGGGGTATGCTAAAGGAGTCATATCCAGAGAAAGAGGAGATGCCACACTTCAGAACTTTAGTGATCCTTCACGAAGTTAGTGATCAGAAGGAAAGTTGGGCCTCTGAGATCCCAAGAGACACTGGGAGCCACCAGAATCTTCTAACTTTAGAACCTTCTGTTTGGGGGAGGGGGTGTACCAGGGTTTGAATTCAGGGGTACTCGCACACTGAGCCCCATCCCCAGCCCAGTTTTGGATTTTATTTAGAGACAGGGTCTCCCTGAGTTGCTTAGGGCCTCGCCTTGGCTGAGGCTGGCTTTGAACTCGCGATCCTCCTGCCTCAGCCTCCAAGCCACTGGGATTTCAGGCAGGCACCCCCGCACCTGGCCTAGAAAGTTCCTTTCGAGGGACGTCTATCAACTTTGTGCTTCCGTTTTACAGATCTCCATTGGATTTTCACTACTCTAATTTTAAATTGCCTTTTACCTGTTTTGTGTTCATTGCGGCTCGGCTACCACTTGTTACTGCGTTGGTCTGGGTGTCTCTCTGTGCATAGAGGCTGTCTGCGGTTCCTTGGGATGCCCCGTTCCTGGGCAGACAGCGGCGTCCCTGCAAACTCTTGTCAATCAAATTTGGCTCAGCTGTGGGAACCCAGAAACAAAACTTAACTCCAGTTCACTGGAGACTCCTTGGAAACCGGAGAGCAAGCCGCAAAATCCCAGCACAGTTCCAGGCTAGAAAAGTGGGCCGGGACGATCCCACCGCAGATTGTCTGGGCTTTCAGGGACGTCCCGGGTATTTTTAATGGGCTGAACACCCTGTGACAAGTATGTGAGCACTCATTAATCTTTAACTGAGATAATATTTCTTGCTCTTTCATGTCCTGGCTCAAGTCGGCCCAGTATAACAGAGGAAATCGCCAAGTTAAACAAGACCAAAGTTTGACTTGTAAACTTTTTTAAATGAAAGAAACCACATTCCCATCAGTGTTTTATATTAAATCAGGCCATGATTGCAAATATTGCTTGAAATGGAAATTGTTTATTTCTAGGTCTTTATTCTCATAGTTATTGTGTGTGTGTGTGTGTGTGTGTGTGTGTGTGTGTTGTTGTTGTTGCAAATATTTAGTGGTTAAAAGGAGATGTTGTACCTTTTCAAATCTCTCCTGGGAAGATTAAAAAAAAAAAGCTATTAAATTTTAAAATGTTCTGAATTTCTCGGTTGTACGTGCTAGTTTGAATATGTGTCTTTATTTATCAAAGAGGAAATAGGCGAGATTATTTGCCTCCCACTACCCATGTATGTCTTGAAAAAAATCATGCATTATGACATAAATAGGGTATGGTCTGAATAGATGGATAATTTTTCAGTTATGCAAGAGAAACCCAAGCAATGAACAGAAACTCCAGCCACCCGCAAGAGGCACAGAGGGCCGGAGGCCTGGGTATTCCGATTCTATCAGGGGAATCCCTGTGCTAAGACGGAAGCTCTCCTGCCTCCTCACGTGCACAAATGTAGCTGCTATTGGTGTGCATTTCAGTTCTCCAGGCACAAATAAGGAAACGGAAACCGGGTCAGACTCTGAGCCTTGTGGAAGGTCATTTACACTGTTCCAAAACACCAAACCAAGTTTTAGGCTCCTACTGTTTCCAATTCTTGCAGGAAAATTCACCGAGCAACCGTGACCGTGCATTCAAGGCAGGACATTGCATGAACTGCTATAAAGACTGTAGAAGCAATAAGACGGTCCTCTGTTCTTACAGCTCCGCGGGGTAGGAAAGGGAGCGGGCGGATAGGCACACTCTTGCCGTGAAAGATGCGATGAAATGGATTTGAAGTCAAGATGAAGAGCTGTGGGAGAGGGGAAGCAGAAAGTTCCAGCAGGGATGGGATCGTACCAGATGCACAAAGCTGAATCTTAAAGCGGAAAGATGTCCGCAAGGGGGAGGTTCGGTGGACGGGAGGACTTGGCATCTCTGGGTTCATGAGGTGGGGAAAGGAGAAAATGTGAGCCAAAATCCCTTTCCAATTCCTTAGCTGGACATGTGTAAATTGAGGAAAGTCACCAAGAACCCCAGGACTGGTCATTTCCATTTTTAATTAAGTTTAATTAAGTTTCTTTCATAAACTTAGCTGAAGGGAGGCGATGGCCGGGTCTCTTCACACCACCAGTTCCTTCTCATTAGATTCAAGATCCACCAGATGATCGAAACCAACAGAGGTCACCAACCTATAGTAAACATTCTCAGCACGTAAGGTAATGTCAACAGCTTCCTGTCAAAGACGGCAGAGATTTAGAGGGTCCGAGTTAGCTTACTTACTTACATAGATGCAGTATTTGCAGAGCGATAGGTGTAAATGATGGTTTAAAATTCTTCCTGTGTTCACAAATCTGTGTACACCAACCAGACAAACGGAATAGAGCATGAATCATACTGATTTCTTTGGATCAGCTAGAGGGGGTCATTATCCGCCAATCTTTTTAGGACCCTTGGTAGGCTTGAGAAGCTTTGGATCTGTGCCTGAGCTGCAGAATTTTATTGCCACAGAAACTGCCAATCCATTAGAAAAGGTAACCAAGATGACTGGCACACACACAGACCATGAGATATTGGAAGGGAGATTTGCCAATGTCTGCTCTTCCAAAGGACAGAGCGGGGCTGTCCAATATGGCAGCCACTGGCCAATGTGGCTAACTTTGAATTGCTTTAGGTCTGATGGTATGCAATAATCAGTTCCCAGTTGGACTAGCCGCGCTTCAAACTGTGATGGCATCTTGGAAATTCCAGTTAGTTCCAATGTGTTTGGAACTAACATTACTAGAGCAATTATTTTCCCCTTTAACTCAATCTCCTCACCTAGAAGTTCTTTTAAGGCCAATTTCCTCTTTTTCTTTATTCAGCTCTTTTATACAAGGTAGTTTGTTGGATCATTGGCCTGAAATCTGGTAACTTTACCCCTGGAATCAACCACACCCTTGTTGTCTGCAGGGGAAATAAACTAAAAAAAAATATATATATATATATATATATATATATATATATATATATATATATATATATATATGGCAGGAATATCTTTATTAAATAAAGGTCTTCAAAGCATAATTGTTAATTCTATTATTACTTGTGAATTTTGTCAGAAACATTTGCTAACATGCTAGGCCTCCTTCAAAAACATGAAAATTACAACAATGTCTACAAAAGGAATTTTTACAATAAAATAATAGAAAACGTTCAAGAGTTACGTAGGAAGCATATTTTATGTTACACATTTCCACTGCATAAAACATACTACGTAATATGTGATAACGCGACTACCACCCATCACATTTATATTTGCAATGAGTGATCGCTGCCTATAGTGGCCGTGATATAATTATTATGGTGGGCTTTGGTCTCTTTGATGGTTTCACCAAAATTTATGTAATATTCTTCAGCCAGTTATTTTTTGTTATTCCAAAAATGCTGCAGAGGAATTTCTACAGCCATGGAAATATCTAATAGTTGGAGTTAAGATGCCACCACATTTGATTTTATTTTCAACATTATGCATATGTAATTTTCAAATTCCCATGACCCAGCCCACACTTTTTTTATTTGTGGGGTTCTTGAAATTTATTTTCCTCAGATCCCTCATTTGATGTGTTGTGAAATATTAAACATGTATCTTCAGTGGTTATTAAAGTACTATAAATTATTATTACTGGTAGGAAACGTAGAGTAAAACAAAAATAGCACTTTATTTTGTCAAATGTTTATTCTGCATCTATTGAGATGATCATGATTCTTGAATTTAAGTCTATTGATGTGATGAATCACATTTATTGATTTCTGTATGTTAGATGAATCCCACTTGATTGTGGTGCACTATCTTTCTAATATGTTTCTGTAGGCGATTTGCTAGAATAATCCATAAATTTTTGCATCTGGGTTCATCAGGGATATTGGTCTGAATTTTTCTTTCCTTGATGTGTCTTTATCTGGTTTTGGTATCAGGATGATACTAGCTTCATGGAATGAGTTTGGACGGGTTCTCTCCTTTTCTATTTCGTGAGATAATTTGAGGAGCATCGGTGTTAACTGTTCTTTGAACGTCTTGTGGAACTCGGCCGAGAATGTGACTTTTCTTAATTGGTACGCCTTCTGATGGCATCTTCTATTTAGAAATATGTAGAAATTGGTTGATGTTTTCAAGATTTTCTATTTTTCTGGACTATAAATTTTCAAAATAGTTTCGAAATAACTTCTATATTTCAGTAGTGTCATGATATTTCCATTTTCATCACGAATTTTATTAATTTGAGTTCTCTCTCTTTCTCTTCATTAGCGAAGGGATCATCTTTTTATTTATTTTTTTTCAAAGAACCGACTTTTATTTCGTCAGTTTTTTGAATTGTTTCTTTTGTTTCAATTTCATTGATTTCAGCTCTGATTTTGATTATTTCCTGTCTCCTACGGCCTTGGATGTTGATTTACTTTCTTTTCCCTAGGGCTTTGAGATGTAATGTTGGGTGGTTCATTCGTTGACTTTCTATTCTTTTAACGAAACAGCTCAATGCAGTGAACTTGCGTGCCAAGCAAAACGTCCATTTATGAACTGTGCTAAATGATACTAATTATGGCAAAAAAAAAAAAAAATGAAAACGAGTGCTAATGGTGTGGACTGATCTGTCTCCCCAGCGAAGTCAGGTCGGCTAACAGAATCCTAATCTCCATGACCTGTCCGGCTAGGAGGCAGAGGCCCAAGCTGGCCGACTCTAGAGAAATATCAGGAACTGAGCTGCGGCAACACACTTCTCTAACTAAAGGCCTCTTCCTACTTTAGCAGCCCGCGAGGGTCCCTGTGCGGGGTTGTCTCAGAGGGCCAGGTGGGAGGGACCGTCATTTGTAACAAAGGATGTGACGTATTTCCCAGTTACTAAAATCAACACCGTAGGATAACTCGCCATTTCCTAGTTATATATGCATGTAAATCATCATAGTCTTTTCCTCTATCTTAAGTAATCTAGTCCCCGAGAGAGATATTCAGGAACAGCTGGACTTAAATCTGTAGCTGTGGCTCTGAGCAGTGTTCACCGCCCTCTTGGGGCTGTTAACCTGGTTCACACAGTTTCTGGGTGACCTCCCTCACCAGCAGCGGATAGCAGAACCCTCTTGGGCCTCCGTTTGACCTTTGATGGAACTTGTCTCTGTGCATTCACAGGCCGGGCAGGGCTCCTCTTTCAAACAAAGCAATGACTTTGATCAGGAGGGTTGGATTCTGTTTTTCTTTTTAACCAGATAATCACCTTCTTCTGGGATTGGGTGAGCCACCCAGGGTAGATGCGGAACTCTGGAATCCATCATGGACGGCCACCTGCCTGAAGCTGGATGCCCCGGGATCAGCACCGTCCATGCCAGCGGAAGGCTGCTGGGGCTTAGCTAAAAACAGGAACTGGGTGACTCCTTCTGCAGAATCGACGGAGTCAGGGGGTCCAGGAACTTAAACCCACATCAAATACGACTTTTTTTTCCTCTACCCAAATATTCTAGCCTAACTTATAGAATCACGGGACTTAGAATTTAAAAATGTTTAACATCCCTAACATGGAAATGAAACTAGAGATTTCTCCTTAAGAAAAAGGAGCATTGCTCTCAGTGCCCGTATGAGCCCATTGGCTGGTAAGGGTGATACAAGTCACTCACCATCTCAGCTTTCTGAAATGTTGCTTTAAAGGGCATCTAAGATAAATGCACTGACTCACAAAGACCCACAAGAAGCCCTGGAGTTAGTTAGGAAAGGTCACTTCAAGGTCCAAGAATGTGAGTGGTAGCTGGGTGCAGTGGTGCCCGCCTGTCCTCCCAGCGGCTTGGGAGGCTGAAGCAGGAGGATCGTGAGTTCAAAGCCAGCCTCAGCAAAGCGAGGCCCTAAGAAACTCAGGGAGACCCTGTCTCTAAATAAAATACAAAATAGGGCTGGGGACGGGGCTCAGTGGTCAAGTGGCCCTGAGTTCAATGCCTGTAACCACCCACTCCCCACCTTGGTATAAAAAGAATGTAAGTGTACATCAATAGGATCTTTCAGGCATAGTGATGGAGTGCTAGGGATGCTGATGTCTAAAAGTCAAATCACAGTCTCATACAACAGTATCTATTTCCTCGCTGGCAGAAGGAGCTATTTTGAACGCAGTTTCTCTAGTTTAGGGCCTGATTTCTTTATCAATGTCAGGCAGAACTTGTTATCTACTTCAGATCCTAAAATCCTGTAATTTAAAGAAATTGACTTTTATGACACCAAACGAAATCGGGAACTTTGAAAAGGCAGCTACAAAGCTCTGCTCTTAGAGAATAATGAAGAAGTTACCTGTGTTCTCCTAACCTGTGAGCACGGTATGCCACACTCATCTCAGCACATTTCAGATATTTAAATCTCGCATTTTGTTTTGCAGACAAACACAGGTCAGGGGAGGTCTGTGTAAAATGTCTGTGGAAACGTTATCATGGATGCTGTCTTGTCGGAGCACCTCACTCGCTCTAGCCACATGGACTGAAAAAACATTCTCACTTCTAGGCTAAGATCTGCTTTGCTCCTTTTTGATTTGTGACTCTGAGCAAATCAGAGTCTAGAAATTGTCTTGCAATTGTCTAGAAAACAAGGTGTTAGAGCTAACCCAGTCGATGGCTTCCTGGAGGAGGTGAGCAGAGGCCAGGGCCAGGTGATGAGAAGTTTCAAATGTTGAGTGCACGGGTTTCGATCTCATTCCTGCCCTCATGCCCCCTTAATTATTTCTATTTTGAAACAGGGTCTCACTAAGTTCCTTGGGGCCTCAGCTAAGTTGCGGAGGCTGGCCTTCATCTTGCGCTCCTCCTGCCTCGGCCTCCCAAGCCACTGGATTGCAGGCGTGTGCCACCATCCCCGGCTGGAAAGCTCCATTTCTCATGTGTGAGAAAACTGTTTTAAAAATAACGTTCTCAGGCACAGAAATAGAATCTGTTTTATCCATAAAACTGAACACCGACAATTAGCACTGCAGGTTCTTTTTTTGTTCAGTGATAGAAACATGGTCAACTATGACACCATGAAATTAGGTGTGAAACAACCTATGCTCACTTGGCACGTTAGTGTAGCAACATGAAGGAAAGCTGGTACCTATTAAACCTCTTCAAGCACATTATTAATGCCACTTGAGATACGAGAATAAGCCAGAGTTGGAAGGAACTGGCACAATTTCCATTAAAGAAGAAGTTGGCCCGGGTGCAGTGGTGCACACCTGTCATCCCAGCAACTCCGGAGGCTGAGGCAGGAGGATCCTGAGTTCAAAGCCAGCAATTTAGCGAGGCCCTAAGCAGCTCAGTGAGACGCTGTCTCTAAATAAAATATGCAAAAGGTCCGGGGATGTGGCTCAGTGGCGAATTCAATCCTTGGTACCCGCCCCCCCCCACCCCCCCCAAAAAAAGTAAGTTGGAGGCCTAGGGACGTAGCTCAGTGGTAGAGCACCTGCCTAGCTGTGTGAGACCTGGACTCAGTCCCTCACAGCATTCAGTCGGCAGATAATAGCATCTTTTCATTCATTTTTGCTAATTTGCAGTGATAGCCTGGCATTAATGTAATAATGAGGTTGACTGCCGCACTGTGAAGGAAATCAGTAGACTCCTATTCCATGTGTAAAACTAAGGTGGGGAAAAGTAAGGATAGCATAGCCAACCACAGGGTCTGAGAGGACAGCGCTCCACGTTCCAGCTCTCCATGGAACATGGAGAATAATGACAATAACGAACCACAGCAGAGAGTTTTCCACTGAAAATACAACTTCAACCAGGCGCAGGAGTGTACGCCTGTAATCTTAGTGGCTTGGGAGGCTGAGGCAGGAGGATGGTGAATTCAAAGCCAGCCTCCGCCAAAACAAGGCGCTGAGCAACTGTCTCCAAATAAAATGCAAAATAGGGCTGGAGATGTGGCTCAGTGGTTGAGTGCCCCTGAATTCAATCCCTAATACCAAGAAAAGAAAAGAATAAAAAGCACAAATTGCCTAAATATATGAAAAGAAACCCAATCTCATGGTTAATAAAACGCAAGTTATAGCACTGATGAGATCCAGTTTGCATGCATCACATTGTCGAAAAGTCTAAATGTCAGCGGAGTGTGAGAGAGAGGATATGGAGTGATAAGACTGCACCGTGGGTGACAGGAATTATCAACAGTGTTTTGCAAAAAAAAAAAGTTTGCATTATCCAGTAAATTTGAACAGCACATAATGTACAACAGAATTTATTCTAACTACTTAACTGCTCTATATGCATCAAAGACATGTAATAACGTTATTTGTAAAAGATAAAAATAAGAAACGACACAGACACCCACTGGCAGAGAGAACTCCGAACGGCGGTCTTCCCGTAGGAGTGGAAGTTCCGCAGCTGTGCGGATCCACGTGGATGAATCTTGAGAACATGAAATTGAAGGAAAGATCAAGTCAGAAGTGTGCTTTTAATGGGTTCCATTTAGGTAAGTTCCAAAAAAAACTTGCAAAAATGAATATTTTTAGTCATGTGTGCGTACACAGTGAAATAATAAAAAACAAAACGTGAAAACTATGGGCAGAAAGCTTTTTAAAATCAGTGTAATGAGCTCCTGAGGAACAGGGAGGGAGAAGAGTGGCTGTTTTATACATACTCAGGATTCAGGCTCAGTTAACTCTTCCCAGAGATGTAGGCAGCACTGGACAATCTCCTGCCTATTGTTTTTCTGCATATACAGTAAAATAATAAAAAACAAAACATGTAAACTATGGGCAAGAAGCTTTTTAAAACCAGTTTAATGAGCTCCTAAGGAACAGGGAGGGAGAGGAGTGGCTGTTTTATACATACTCAGGATTCAGGCTCAGTTAACTCTTCCCAGAGATGTAGGCAGCACTGGACAATCTTCAGTACTTTTCTGCCCATTGCTCTTGGAGACTGCCTTCTCTTGGGTGGTATTTGTCATAGCACAGAAGAGAAGCAGACGTCCTCGCTGATGTTGGCCTATTTATTTTATCCCCCCAAAAAGTTACATTTTAAATCTCGGTTAACAACATGCACACACACATGCACACACAATGCAAGGTGCTTTAATGACACGCTCAGTCTTTTCCTGCATCGAGCTCCAAGTCCTCCACTTGGCAGGGAAACAGGACACATATTTGATTCATTATTGAAAGTTTTAATAAGGAGCTGAGACCTCATGCTTATATCCAAAAGAGGCTTTGTGCATGTGAAGGCAATATAGAATTTTTGCTCGCAAAATTCCTCGGTTTTGAGACGGAGTCCCTTTATGGATTACGGCATCATAAAAACATTTTAGTTCCCAGCTGGTAAGAGAGAGAACTCTCGTTTATTTAGCACGGTGATCCGCCGGGTCTGTCGTTACCTGTATTAATTGTATCGTGTTACGTATTGTATATAATGTTACGTTAATTAATTGCATTCTTCAGACGTTCCCTTTTATCTAAATACATTTTATGTCGTATGAACTCTCTCATGTTTCTGGGCTCTGATAATGTCACATTTTCCTACACAAAAAAAGAAAAACAAATTTAATTGTCTATAAAGTAAATCCAGACCCCTGAACCAAATTTTGGCTCCATCGGGATTTTCCATCCTCCCATCCAAAGATGGACTTGGGACGTTTGGGGTTTGAATGACTTGATATTCCTCCTCCGTGCCCCTGGTCGCCCGACCCTCTTCCACCTGCCCACGTCGGCCTGCTCCTACGCCACGCGTCCTTCAAGCTCAGTCCTGGTAACCCCTCTGTATCTGGTGCTGGTTTTAGTTGGGCCCCTTCTTCCGTTGGATGGGAAGGTCCACCTGGGCACCGTCCGTCTCTGATTTGAGGACATGGTGGGCCACGTCAGCAGGTGCCCTCTGTCTTTGAGAAAGTGTAGGTTTGCAGAGCACTGGAGCCCTAATTGGCATTTATACATTGTTTAATTTATTTTTATTTGTTCTTTTTAGATAGAGCTGACAACAGAGTGTATTCTGGCATGTTACACATATGGGCTGTGACCATGACGTCCAGTTGCCTCCTTGGGCCACAGCGGACCATGTCTTGATCCCCAGTCACAGGGTGCCTTTCCGCACTGGGTCTTTCTTTAAGCAAGAGGCGTTGGTGAAGGCACAGGGTCATTGCCAAACCCCTGCTGGGTGCCCTGGGCTCAGCTGCTCTCTGACTCTGACTTCAAATCAGGTCCTGAGGTTGGGGGCCCCGTCATGGGTGACCGCTGCAGCTGACCTGGGATCCTGCCTGCAGATGGGCACCTTTCAGCCGCTCAGCAGGGGACAGTTCAGGCGCACCGCAGACATACAGCTGTTCCCAAGGTGTCCCTGTTGGCCATGAGGAGGGCACAGTGTCTCTAGGAAGCAGGTCCCTGGGAGGAACCAGATCAGTCTCTGGGAATGGGTTGGCGGGAATGTTGGCGGTTCAGCCTGGGAGATCAGCAGTCTCACGTAAAACCATCCTAAGCTGCTGGAGAAATGCACTTAAAATCAAAAGGGAGAAATCGTAATCGAAGAGACGCTGTGTTTTCACTGTGTATTACTCTTTGAATTCGTGGAAAAGATTGAGAGGTTTCGGGTTTGCTTCCAAGTGTAGGCCGAATACTGAATTCGAGTAACAGAAAGACTTAGGAAGCTGAGAGATTGCATTGACTTGTTCCATCCACTTAATATTATCAAAGTACCATCTGGGCCAGAAAGCTGAGTCTAGTATTCAAACTAAAATGAAATAGAATAAAAGGGTAGAGAATGTTAAAATTTTATGAAAACAGAGGTGACATTTTTTAAGTTACATTTTTTAACTACCTAAAATAACCCCAAAGTGTTCTTGAATGATAAATTGAACAAAATATAGTTTATAAGATATAGAGCCTCTGAAGTCCAAACATGGGTCAATAGTGTGGTAACAAAGATAATTGAAAGACATCTCTGAAGGTGATAACCATTTGACACAGTTATCCCACTCTTTGGTTTATGCCCAAAGGACTTAAAATCAGCATACCATAGTGACATGGCCACATCAATGTTTATAGCAGCTCAGTTCACAATAGCAAAGCTATGGAACCAAACGAGGTGTCCCTCAATACATGAATGGATAAAGGAAATGCAGCAAATATACTCAATGGAATATTACTCAGCCTTAAAGAAGAATGAAATGGTGGCATTTGGCAGTGAATAGACGGAGCTGGACAATATCATGCTAAGTGAAAAAAGCCAATCCCCAAACACCAAAGGCCGAATGTTTTCTCTGATAAGCAGATGCTAATCCATAATGGGGCAGGGTAGGGAAGAATGAAGGAACTTTGGATTGTGCAGAGGGTAGTGAAGGGAAGGGATGAGACAGGGGAGTGGGGAAGGACAGTGGAATGAGATGGACATTCTTACCCTGTGTACATGTGTGGTTACACTGCTGGCAAGACTCTGCACCACGCTCAGCCAGAGGAGAAGTCGTGCTGCATTTGTGGACAGCGTGTCAGAATGCACCCCACTGTCGTGTATAACTAATCAGAACAAATTTTAAAAATTTTTTAAAAAAGGAAAATGAAGGTGCTAACATGGCCCATAATGAGTCGCATTTAGTTACAAATGCACGGCGTTCTCAGCTGAATGGAGAGAAGTCAGCCATCTCCTCCCTGCCCCCCGACAGTCTGTCCCCTGGAAGAGGACCACTTGTTGGGTTTTGCAGTCTAAACCGATTGAAGAGTTGAGAGGAAGCCAGACGGAAACCAGACACAGACCGGGAAGGAACAGCTATTGATCTTCTCTCTGATTCTTTCACATCCCTTAGGATCAGTCGTGTTCGTTTGGATTTATTCTGAATCACGTGGGGTGCTTGAAAAGTCTGGAGGGTGCACTTTGCAGACCTTCTACTGACTCAGAGGGTTTCCTAAATGGAAAGACACTATGACATTTTGAGCTTAGTCCAGTAGCAGTAACTTGCATTACCATTTAGAATCCAATTTTCCCTGACACTATGCATATTATTGTTTTTATAAATACTTTGTTTTCCTCCCAATCTTAAATTCTTAAAAAAAAAAAAAAGATGGAAGAAACATAAATGGCTTGTTTTTACCTATGACGAAAAATTGATTAAAAACTAGAAAACCAAGCAAACTTCTTTGCCTTAGATAGAAGGGTTTGGG
Source organism: Callospermophilus lateralis (assembly GCF_048772815.1). NCBI lineage: Eukaryota > Metazoa > Chordata > Mammalia > Rodentia > Sciuridae > Callospermophilus > Callospermophilus lateralis. Next base: position 8,534,345 of record NC_135326.1, on the reverse strand, counting down.
GGCATAATTACTCTTAAAACATTTATTAATGTTTACTTCTTCCTTACCATTGTGGAAGATGAGGTAGTTCACCCTCCCGAGTTATTTTCAACATAATTAAGCACACGAAGGAACCAAATAGATCAATTTATTCCCAAAACGTGAGCAATGCTGTGCTCAGCTGGCTCCTGAGACCGCCCAGACCCCCGCCCCATGGTGCACACACATTCCGTCTGCCTGGCTGGTCCATCTTGGTGCCGTTGGATGGGGACTTGGCCCATAGTGTCCAGGTCCCAAATTAGCTGATTTTGAATGTGGAAATTGTGTAAAAGCTTCCTTTAATTAAAGAGACTAGACTGGACTCGCTTTCATAGCTTCAAAGCTCTGTTTGTTTATGAGAGCAAACTTATTTTAAGCCACTAATGTATATTTTCACTTTCTTAACCTTTATTTTGTTTGTTTTTTGCCGTGCCCGGGATCGAACCCAGTCTTCCCCATCCCCACCTGCCCACTTCCCTCCATTCCCCGGTGTCTAATCCAGTGGACTCTGTTCTCTCCCCACCACGTGGGTTAGCATCCTCCTATCACAGAGAACATTCGGTTTGGGGAACTGGCTTCTTTCGCTTGCCATTGTTCTGATTTGGACGTGAGGTGTCTCCCCAAAGCTCAGGTGTGGAACAATGCAAGAAGGTTCAGGGGAGAAGTGATTGGATTGTGCGAGCCTTAACCCACCCCCTGAGGGGATTAACTGAGTGGTTAACTAGAGGCACGGAGGTGGGGGTGGAAGGAGGAGATGGTTAATTGGGGGCGCAGCTATAGGGTATATACTTTGTATCGGGAGCTGGAGTCTTTGTGCTTTGAGCTGTTTTCTTCCGCCACCCTCTCCCGCCAAGATGTTCAGCCTCACCTGAAGCCCTGAGGAACAGAGCCAGCCTGCTCTAGACTAAGACCTCTGAAACCATGAACCCTCAAATAAACTTTTCCTCCCCTACAGTAGTGCTGGTCAGATCCTTCAGTCACAGCAGTGAAAAAGATGACTAAAACAGCATGATATTCTCCAGCTCCATCCATTTACCGGCAAATGCCATCATTTCATTCTTCTTTAAGGCTGAGTAATATTCCATTGGGTATATATACCACATTTTCTTTATCCATTCATCTGTAGAAGGGCACCTGGGTTGTTCCATAGCTTGGCTATTGGGAATTGAGCTGCTAAAAAAATTGATGTGGCTGCGTGACTATAGTATGCTGATTTTAAATCCTTTGGGTATAAACTGAGGAGTGGGATAACTGGGTCAAATGGTGGTTCCAGTCCAAATGTCTCCATACTGCTGTCCAGAATGGCTGCACCAATTTGCATTGCCCTCCACAACGTATGAGTGTACCACTTTTCCCCACATCTTGGCCAATGTGTATTACTTGTACTCTTGATAATTGCCATTCTGACCAGAGTGAGATGGAATCTCGGTGTCGTTTTAGTTTGCTTTTCTCTGGTTGCTGTGGGCATTGAACATGTTTTCACGTATTTGTTGACCATTCATATTTCTTCTCCTGTGAAATGCCTGTTTAGTTCCTTTGCCCACTTATTGATTGGGTTATCTGTTTTATTGGTGCTAAGTTTTTTGAGTTCTTTATACATCCTGGAGATGAGCGCTCTATCTGAGGGGCAGCTGGCAAAGATTTTCTCCCATTCTGCAGGCCCTCTCTTCATGCTCTTGATTGTTTTCTTTGCTGCGAAGAAGCTTTTTAGTTTGACACCATCCCGTTTATTGATTCCCGAGTTTACTTCGTGAGTTTCACGAGTCTTTTTGAGGAAGTTGGTTCCTAAGCCAAACTGATAGAGGGTCAGACCTACTTTCTCAAACTGCAGATCCTCATTCCAAGAGCAGGAACAAATCGTTCTCAGTTCTGAGACTGTTGGCGTGTAGACTTCACACAGTGTAAAAGGAGACCTTACACCACTCAAGAGCGTATATGGAATACTAGTTTCTCAGCACTAATGTGACGAACTCAAGTCAGAATAATAAAGGCACTCCTGTTGGATTTGTAGGGGAAGTCCGAGTGTCTGGAGGTAAACATGCTCAGCAAAGCTCACGTGCAATTGAGCTGAGTCCTCTTTGGACATCCTTCCTTTGGGCTGGGCGAAAGCATCTCGTGGAATCCACTTACTGGTCAGTTAAAGGTCTCTTGGCATTGGACTCGGTACTTATTTGTTTGATGCAGAAGTCAAAGGGATGCAGTGCGTTGGGATGGGATTTCACAGGATGGGGAAGCCAAAGAGCATGGTTAGACCTTTCAAAAGGAGCTCTTGCTGAGGCCCCGACACCCCACTTCCAGGAACCGAGACTTGCTTCATACTCCAATTAGCTTGGCTCAGCTGGGCTGGGAGAAGCCATCTCTTTAATCCTGAGGTCATAAATCATGTTTTGATGTTAGGAAAAGGATACTAGCCCTGTCACCCGATAATAGCAGCAACAAGTAACCCAACCCCAGATCCGCCCGGGGTCCTGGCTGTGCCATCTCCCAGCGCGGATTTCGTCTGTTACTGCAACGGGTCCTTCCAACATTTCACAAAAGACATGCCAGGCACTTTTCTAAATTATGATTTCTTTAATCTGCAAGACCGTGGAGGGCTGGTTTGGACCCGGTGACACAGCTCCTGTGGGACCGAGGTGGAGTTGATAAATTCCTGATCTGCTGCCACCAAAGTTGGGGTGGCTTTACCCACCGTCGAAGGGGCTGGGGCTACGTCTGCACACAGGGTGGAGGATTTATTTTAAAGTCTTTTTTAAAAAGATTCTCTGACTCATGTTTGGGATGTGAAGAACAGTTTGCTTTCGACTTCCAATTTATGTCATTGACTGCATAGAGGATTTATTAATAGTAACGAAATATGGGAATACCACAAGGTTTTCTTTCTCCCCCCCGTAAAATGTCTATTTGGACATTTTTTACTTTCATATTATCTTTCCCAAGTGCGCTGTCTCCTGAAGGAGTTTTAATACCAGCAAATACCATCCCAGTCGTTAGCCTGGTTCCAAAAATAGTCGGATTCAAAGCCTCATTTGTGTTGACAGAAAGGATCGGGGGGTAACGAGCAACCAAAAGAAAAAGGGGTCTCCATTCACTTCAAAGGATGCCATGTGGTTCGACTTATTCAATCTAATTTCGTATTAGTTTTCTTCCTGAAGCTCTAAATGTGCATTGCCTTTGAAACGGCCGTATTTCATGTTCCATTTTCAGGTCTCCGTGCTTGATTTCGGGGAGTTTCTGTATTAAATGAAACCCTAACCCTTCTGTTTTCTCCCTCGTTGTTAAAGCTGTTCTACAGGATCTATTTATGAAGACGTGGAAAGTCAGGGAAAAGGTGTGACTCTTGAAACACGAGTTGTTCTTGGACCGACAGATGTGAGGACGGAGCTCCGTATTTTAAAATTCCCCACCCATTGCCATTGCATCTGTAAGAGAGAGAGAGTCTGGCCCTATTCATGGAGGACGGTGCGGCCCTCTTGCCCTCATTTGCTAAGGCATGTAAAACAGACCCTGTGGATCCTGACTTTGAAATCCAACATGCAGGGTCCTCATGAGAAAACGCTGATGCTGTGAATCATCATTTACCTGAATCCAACAGTAATCTATCCTTTTATTGTGAGACAGCCGCAATAATTGAATCTAAGGTTGCTACCAAATTTTACTCTAAAACAAAGTTATTTCAAAATGATCATTAATTTTTTTTGCATGATGGTCTACTTTAATACGTAAGAATGATCCACACCCACATCCTGCAAAATCAGGCCCCCATTGATTTATTGTGCCTCTATTTACTTTGCAAAGAAAGTAAAAAAAAAAAAATACACTTAGTGGCCTTCGGGAGCCTGAAGTGGGGTGCGGGGTGTGGTTGTGAGGGACAAGGTCATGTGGCAGGACCGATTACCCATCATTTCTTCTGCGAACCTTCCTGCATCCTCTCCCACATGGTCTTTGGGAGGACACCCCACATCTCCACTAAGGTTGTGATTTTGGTACGTGCTCTCAAAACTCTTCCAAAACAACCAAATGAGGATGCTTCTTGGTTTTGTGATTTATGAATCTTCTTTTTAAATATGTAAATATATATGTACATACAAAATATATATGCACATATATATCCTTTTTTTGTGCTAGTAAATATATATATATATATATATATATATATATATAGAGAGAGAGAGAGAGAGAGAGAGAGAGAGAGAATTCTGTCTGTGCTAGTTAATATGTATTTGGATGTAGGTATATTAGAGACTTACTTTCATTTCAGTAATAGAGACAAATTGAGAGCTCTGTGTGTCATGGCAATGAAATAGTAATTTCTTAATTTTTTAAAAAAAATCTTAAGATTTTATGAATAATTTAAAGCCTCTTTGCCCACATATTTTGCCTCTTGGTCTTAGGAAGTGCATTGGTTTTTGAAAAGGCTGAGGACTCCACACATCAGCCCTCGTCTTTGACAGCTGCCTCCCCAACATTTAGCTACAGAATCAGCTCCCGACCTTAGTTCACGTGTCAGAAAAAAAAAAAAAAATCACTGGAGCGTTCATGTGTTGATGATTCTGTGGGGGTCGCGATTGATCTTTCAATATTTGCACTCTTCTTATGTGTAAATCCCGGTTTCCACGATTCGCAGCCTTCTTGGTAAAGGTAGTTGAACGGGCTGGGCGTGACCAATCAGCTACAGCTTCACCTAGCCCTCTTAGAAACTCACAGTCACATTGATTACTTCCCTGTAACTAATTCTGTCGTAAAGTCCAGTCAGTCCTGAGATCGGGGACCTTGAGGAATATGGTGTCCTTGATGTTTGCCATCGGTGAGATCGGATCCGCCTGGGCACATGTCCTGGAGGCGGGCTCTGTTATGTTCTGGATCTGTAATTCCTGATTGCAGCCAACACTTGACAGCGGTGACTGTCATAGAGCTAGAGTTGGTTCAGGTGACTTAGCTGAGTTCAAGGAAACTAAGCCACGTCGTTTCCAAACTATAGGTTGGATAGATTATTTTTCACCATTTGCAAATATACACCTCACATCCTTCCAAGAAGCAAAGGGGTGGTTTAGGGTAACGCCTCATTTTACCCACGAGGGAAGGGAGACCCAGCGAGGTTTGAGAACCTGAGATGTGCATTGCCTTCACTTAACATAAGGACTAGGCAGGACACAGTGGATCGTCAGGGCAGCAAAACTCTCTCCAATGATGCTTTAATGATGCACTCATGTTACTACGATTTTTGGAGCTCAGAGAAAGTGCACCGCCCAGAGAGAGTCCTGCAAACCGTGGAGTGTAGGCGGTGGTGTGTCAACGTGGGTTTGTGCATTGTGACCTTGTGGACGGCTCTGGTGCAGGATGAGGCTGGTGGGAGAGGCCCTGAGCATTGCGGAGCAAGGGGCTTGGAGAATACGCTGTACATTTTGCTTTCTTAGTGAATCGAAATGTGCTATGTTAGAAAATGGAAATTCCTATTATGATTCATAGTTCTTTACTATTATTTGCACCTGTTAAAAATATAATTGGCTCAGTGTCTTTGGGTCCTCCTAAGTGCAGCTGGTGGGGCTGGTCGGTGAGAGCTTTGTTTCTTAAGTTCTCTGGGTCATTTTCCTGTCTACATCGTGGGAACCCAGTTTGCAGATGAAACATGTGAATGGTGAACAATACACATAAAATTATTTCAAACACACAGGAACGGCATTTTTTGAGGGGGGATACCAGGGATTGAACTCAGGGACACTCAACCACTGAGCCCCACCCCCAGCCCTATTTTCTCTTTTATTTAGAGACAGGGTCTCACTGAGTTGCCTAGCACTTCACTTTTGCTGAGGCTGGCTTTGAACTCGCAATCCTCCTGCCTCAGCCTCCTGAGCTGCTGGGATTACAGGTGTGTGCTACCACACCTGGCAGGAAAGGTATTTTTTAAAGCATTAGTTTCAGTTATTATTCTTGTGGATTAAATGCTTATTCTAAAACACCCATTGCTGACTTTCCTATGGTTATTATAATTTATTATTATAAAACATTTAATGTCTAAAATATTATTCTAATGCATACACATTTTATCTTGTTTTTAAAATATTTTTTTAGTTATAGATAGACACAATACCTTGACATTATTTATGTGGTGCTTAGGATCGAACTCAGGGCCTCTCACATGCTAGGCAAGAGCTCCACCACTGAGCCCTAACCCCAGCCCATATGTATATATATATATATATATATATATTTTTTTTTTTTTTAAACAATACTATTTGGTACCTACTACTGAATCTGCAGAATATGCTTTGCTTAGTTTTTTGTCATAGTACTAATCTTATCCCACAATATAGAATTCAACATTTTACACTAAGAGCCAAATTCTTAAACTTAGCATATATTCTCTTAAGTAATTTTTCTAAGGATCAAATTCGTTTTTATAGAATAAATCCCCTTAAATAATCAGTTCTTTAAAAAACACTTAAATATCCCAAAGGCTTTTATCAGTTCTAGATACCTGCTTCTCTTGTGAATGATATCCGTTTCCAAAAACATAACACCCTAACAAAGCTTCCAATATCTGCATCACTCCTGCAAACTTACTTAGTTACACGTGTTCTATTTTGAACCTATCAGTCAAATTTCCATTCTATTGATATATTTAATACATTTTTTTACATGCATCAAATTATAATTTTATTTTAATTGAAATTATGGGTCTAAGTGCCAAATTCTTAAACTTAGCATATATTCTCTTAAAAATAACAGAATGCAAAAAAAAAAAAATGGCCCAAGCAATTGAAACTGTTTTCTGTAAAGTTAATTTCCAACCCTGTGGTGTTGGCCACACAGTGTTCTCCCTGGACCTCCACAGCAGCGCTGTTGGGAAGTGGTGGACCCTCCAGGGGGTGGAGTGTAACGGGAGGAAGTTAGGTCATTGGAGACATGTCCCTAGGAATTCTGGGACCCTGGCCTGTTCCTATTTCTCTTCTCACTTCCCAGAAATGAGGTGAATAGTTTTGGCCCTGCCATGAATACCACCACGATGCACTGCCTAAACCAAAGCCATGGAGCCAATCAATCATGGGCTGAAGCTTCTGAAACTAAGAGCCAAAAGAAACCTTTTTGCTGCTCTAAGTAGATTATCTCAGGTACTTAATTATAGTACCAGAATGCTGACTAACACATTCCAAATCCTGCACTTTCTCTTTCATATCTTTCTGGGATATTCTGGTTCTATCATATTAGACAAATATATCATACCCATACCAGTCCTTTTGTCTTCCTCACTTTCACATCTTGCAATTTTTGTTTTGAATCATGTTAACACTAGTAGGGAAACACTGTGAAGAGTATGGTGGCTCAGACACATTAGAAGTTCATTTATAGATCACACCATTAGTATTAGCAAGAGCATTTGTGTATTTTCCCAGCATTTCTGCATCATGACCTGAGTAGGAGCTCAAAACCCTGACCGACAGTTAAATTAGTTACAGTCGCCATGGGAAACATCTGTTTCATCATTAGTAAACATCTCCATTAATTCAAGAAACATTTTTGAGTGTTAGATACATGAGACACGATACCTGTACATCTAAGTGTGTGACGTGGTAGGTGATAAGAGGGAAATGTGGCCAACGATGCTGTAGTTTGCAGAAAATAGAGTACCCTCAATCTGCTTAACAGGAAAGGGCTAGGCGGAAGGAGGGGCCGCATTTTTGAACCCTTGCTGCCTGGGCCAAGTAAAGAATGAAGGTGGTCTTTTCCCCCTGTGCACCTGGCAGAGGACCTGCCGTCCACGAATGCCGTATCGACACTCATTATTTTAGTGTACAAAAGGCTGAAGCCCGCCAAAATAGTCTTTGCAATTCTTAAACATGCCCGTGCCTGGGTCCCCCCATCTACCTCCTAATCTGGTGGTAGCACTCAATTAGAGGGTGCAGAATCCTCATCCCCGGGGACAGACAACTTGGAGGTGTATTCCCCAAGTCTTGTACAGGGTCCCTGGTGGAACCGAGCTCTGGAGCTCTTGTTTCCCATTCAGCAGCACATCGCCACGGAGATTTTCTGTTCCTATATTTCTTCACGTCTCTCAAGGTCACCTCCCGAACGAACGACTTGCCCTCAAGTCTGTATTTCAAGACCTGCCCTGGGTTGGGGGCAAAACCCAACGGAGACATCACCATCCATTTTTGTCACGTAGCATTAAAATGGGGTGGGGACAGCGATACCGAATGTCCCGCATTACTGAGGTCTCGGAGTGGTTCTCTGAAACCAGAGGAACAGATTCCATTCTTATCTTTTAGTAACTGCAGCTCTTTCTTGTGCTGCGTAATTAATCTGACGGAAATCTCAGGAGTGAACAGAGAGTGACATCTTAGAGACCCATGCTTCCGGGCACCAGATGCTCCACTGGTCTGGAGCCACTGCAAAGTCAACAGACAGAACAAAGCATCACCAGATTGTGCGCAGGAAGCAGGCGTGTGCCAACAGATGGGGTGTGGGGAGGTGCTTACCTGCGCAGGTAGCAGGCAGCACGTGCCTGAGGCAACTCAGCTTCCCACACGTTTCAAAAATAAAGCATCGAGCCAGCACATTTCAGCCAGTGTCAGACTAAATGCCAAAACCCTATTGATTGACTCGATGGTGCAGAAACCATAATTACAGCATGACACTCATAACCTATTGGTCACAGATAGGAGAAACAAAGAGATGAGCCGCTGAAACCGTTTCTAACAATATCTGTTAGAATTCCAGAAACAAGATGGAACCTCAAAAGACGTTTTTCCCCCCATGTTTCTTGGCTACCACGTGGCACTATTTCCTAAGATAAATGAATAGAGGACCACCCGTATCTGACTCGGCTCAGGTGTGCTTCGACACTTCTGCGGATTCGAGTGACTGGATTCTGCCTTTTCTTGCTTGGTGCACCTCGCTCAGGTGTGACAGCCGTAAGGTGTGACAACCTTTGCAGATTGCCACTGGTCTCTCTCGGTGGCTGACCACTTCCGGGTGACTCCTAGCCCATAGAGGGTAGAAGCTACTGGAGAATTACCGCCCTCTCTCGTGAAAACTCCAGAAGTCTTTTCTGCACCCTCCAGAGCAGGGGCGACAGGGCTGACCTGTGCCCCAACGCTTCAGTTCTGCACCACGTTGGCCAACGTCACCAACTTGACCAACCAGAGCCACGGTTCTCCTGCTTGAGGATTTACTTTTTAGAACTCAGCGAGAGACTCCACTCCCCAGATACAAAATAAATACCCCAAAGGCACACCCCAAGGCTCCTCCAGCCACACCCCACCTGCATCCAGTTACCACCCAGTTAATCCCATCAGGTGAGTAATTCACCTGTTAGGTTAAGGCTCTCATAACGTGGTCGTTTCTCCTCTGAACCTTCTTGCACTGTTCACACATGAACTTTTTGGGAGACACCTCCCATCCAAACCATAATCCAAGGTCTTCATCAGAATCACCAACAGGACATGATTTCTAATCCCTCATTTTTCCATTTGTTAAGGAGGACCACTTTCATCTGTATTCTAAAGCACGTCATGTTTGCGTGCATAAAATCAAATAGGTATAAAAGATCAACTTGCACTGTGTTTGGGAGAAGATGATGTGCTGTTTATAGTAGGAAAATCTCAGTACGATTCAAAGTCAGAAAGCCTCTTAAAAATATAAGTTGGATTGCATGTGTGAGTGTGTGTGTGTGTGTGTGTGTGTGTGTGCATGGGCCTATTTTTGAAAGCAAACACACAAGTAGAGCCAGGTTGTATAGAATATCCTCTCCGTCCCATCTCTTTCATGAAAGTCTGCTCCGATTAGCACTAGTGAGCTGGATGAATGCTCTTCTTGGACTTCCTACAGTCTGGTAGATTTCCCTCCTTAAAAACACCATCGTTATTTTATTAAAAATAGCGCTAGGACTTGCTGCTTGTTGTTTCATGATTGCACGTGAGATATCTTTTTCCTTATTTGATTTTTCTTTATATGATGAGCTGCCCGTGACGTCTACTATAAACACGAAACCTAAGTCCGACTCAAATGAGATCATCCGTGCATTTCCCCGTGTAAATGTTATGTCTGTACGTTCACCAAAGAACAGCATCAAGTTCCATTCAAGAAGCAGACGTGGCCGGCCTGGTCGTCTGTGGGAGCTCCGTCACTTCCATGAAACCACGATTGGGCAGGTGTCTCCATGCTATGAAGTCATGACGTCATGCTGTACGTCCACCTCCAAACACTAGCCAGTAAATAACCTCAGGAAGGGGAGGCGTGAGAAGACCTTCCGTTTGGAACTTGTTCTACCCTGTAAACTGTTTCATCCAAACATTTATTTACCTCTGTTGTCTTTGAAACAGATTCACCAGATTAGGGGTTTACGTATTGAAGATATTTACTTAATCGTATAATGCAATCACCCACAGGGATGGTTCCCAAATTCTGAGTGCTAACTTTTTCCATCTGTATGAGCACGGTCGACGCTCCATAGCTGACGTACAACTGCTGTGAATCTTGTGTAAAACAGCCCTTCTTTGAGGCTGGTTATCAGCCCCAGGCAATGGTGATGCACACCTGTAACTTGTCTATTCCAATCAGAAGGGGACGGCACCTGTCCAGCTGGTACCAGCGCCACGTGCAGCCCAAGTTCTCTCTGTCTCTCTCATCAAAGCACAGTAAGTTTGCAGCTCATTCGTGTATTGTCTTCATGTGGTTTCAATCCAGAAATTGATTGCACAGAAAACACGCTTGACGGGAGTCTGACCTGGGATGCGTCGGTTACTTGATCTTTTTTAAAAAAATTTTCAGTTCTGCCATTTTGGAGTCTTTTCAGGACCATGCCTGAAGCTATTCTCCTGTAGACTTTATTCTGCAAAAAAACCAACGTATCTGAACAATTTCAAAATAGATTCATTATCCACCAGACTTAATCATATCATTTCCTTGGGGATTCTCCAGTGACTTAATTCTCTGGCCGGAATTTCTGGGTGATATTGACCCAGGGACATGAAGAATAGCCAAACCTACCCTCAGTCCAACCCCATGGCTTGACTGCTAGACGATTCACACATTCCGTGTTTGGTGGAACCCTGACCTGGCGGATGTGATACAGAACAGCGCCCCCTCCCCTGTCCAACGTGTTTGGGAACTGTGCCGTCATCACACTCAGAGAAACTCTCAAACGCTTCCGCAAGGGTAAGCCACCCGAGGAATGGGGGGACCTATGGGGTAGCCTCCTTCGTCCGCCAGCCCACTCTTACCCACCCCTTTTATTGCTGGGTCTCATATCCGTGTTGCCCGAAGGAGCCAAGAATTGGGTGTAGATACCAGACACTCTAAGACTGGGACCCGTTAATCGAGGGATTTCCTGTACCTAGAATCATATTCCATTCCCTGCCGAGCAAGAAAGCTGCAAAACCCAGTTCAAAAGCCACCTGACCCTGCCCACATTCACGTGGGAGTAGATCTTTCGGTATTGCACACCCCCAACACACACACACACACGCACACAAGGAAAAGCTCTTCCATTAGACTTGTACCATGGATCTGCGTGGACAGTTCTATTGGTTTTGTATCAGGCAAACTTCAGGGTGGAATTGATTGGATCACCAGACTGCAGACTATACAAATGGAAAGGAGAGGTAAAGCTAATACGGTACTGACCTCGCTTATGAAATGTTTCTCACCATGACATGAGGCCCACATACATCACTCTGAAATTTCACAGAGCTGTGGTGGTGTAATTCCAACTCGCCACCTTGTATTGCAATGAATCAAACTTAATGAGACCAAGAAACCTACAAACTGTATTGCCCTTTTGGGTCCTAAAAAAATTGCAAAGCTATAATAGACACTGCTGTTGGAGGCTCTTCTGGGGAATAATGAAGTAGGTCTTGCCAGCAAACTTCCAGGGCTCACAAGAGGATCCCCATAAAAAAAAATATATATACTTTCTCCATCTGTTGGAATCCCACAAACATTTCTGAGTCTTCCAGCTACATAGCTGCCTTGCTGTTAAAATTCCAAGACCCGTTGTGGTCTTATTAGCCAGGAAGTCAGACTCTGGAAACGTGGGAAGCATTGGTGCATGGAGTCCCACTGCAGACGTTCAAGACCGGCAGAGGATGATGAGTTAGAAGGGCCTTCCGATTGTATCTACAGAGAATAAGGTAGGGGTGCTTCCCATACCGTAAGGGCAATATGGCGCCTGTCTTGGGTCCTGTGGTGTTCCTGGGGGTGACTCTGTGTTCCATACACAGAAAACCACTGAGTGCATGTTCCATACGGCTCCTCTACACACAGAAAACCCCTGAGTGCACGCTCAGTGTTTCGTTTGCCCTGAGGGAGCTAGAACAAGTGGGTCATCTAAGATGTACACTTTCAAAAATAGACTGTAGGTAGGGAGTTGGTAAAAAAAAGATTTTTTTAAAAAAGAAGAAAAACGCCTTACTAACATGACAAAGTAAAATACAGTCCCCTAACAGGTATGGTGTTAAAAGTGCATGGGGGGATGATTGGGAAAAATCTCTCCAGAGCCTCATGTTGCAAATCTCAGTTGCACGGAAAGGGAAGTACAATAGGAAGAGGGACCCAGCTGTTGGGAGGAGCTGGACTAGTAGAGGGACTCGAGAGAGAAAATGAGTCCGAGGCTCTTTACTGGAATGACCGTGGGGCTAGTGAATGGCACCGTTTGGAACTCAGTGTGCAGCACAGCAGACAGGGACTTATTTCTCTTTAACACTGCCCTGAGTCCAACCTCCTGTGTTAATGCAGGGATGTTCCAAGGGGAAATGGCTGGACTGAGAGAGCCCTAACCCAATTGGTCTCTCTTTGTTGGAATGGACTGACTAGTGGCTACTGTAGGTGTGGGCATGTCGGAGGAGGTGGGCCCCTGGGGGTGTGCCCTGGAAAGGATCATCTTCCCTGTGGTCCTTTCCTGCTCCACCTCTGCTTCTGACCCCCCCGGGTGAGCTGAGCTGGTTTCCTCCACTGGCTCCTTCCGCCATGATTTTTTCTCCCTCACCTTGGACCCCGAGCAAGGAGTTGGCCATCTATCAACGGAGACCTCTGAAACCATGAGCCCCAAATCATTCTTCCTCCTTTAAAATTGTTCCGGTTGGATATCTGGGTCACAGCAACACCCAAGCGAATGCAGACATATTCTCCCGACCCTGGGAGACATCCCGGCCACCTCTCACAGCCTGTCAGACATTTCCAGTCGTGAGGGAAAGTCTCTATTTCATAATTGTCATTTTCCAGTGTCGAAAAGTCGTTCCAAAGTTCAGCTTCAGATTAGGGTCCAGTGAAACTTCTGTTCGGATGACAAGTCCTTATTTGCTCGCATCCCCACAGCCCCACGGCCCTGGATCCCAGTTTTCTCGTTTCCATGGGCCACTTTGTGAGTGTCACGAGGCCAGTCTCTTCCCTCTTCATCATAAGTGACAAGACAGGGCGTCTTCTCATGAGGGCACAGAACCTTGGGCACCACCGTCTGGCTTCCCAGAACAATCTCATGGACCTGTTTGTTGGCCGAGCACCAGTTCTTGGCTCAAGGCTTGGAGAAAGATATCTAATCGCATGACATCAAATATCAGTTTTGAGAGGAAAAGGCTACTTGGGTTCATTTTTAAAATGTGATTCTCTTTCACATAATTAACTAGACCCAGTTACTTCACCATGAGGGTTCCAACTTGGTTTTCAAAATCTTTTTATTGTGCCACCTGGAATCATTTAAGCCGGTGGGGTCGGCGTATTGGGAGTCAATATCATAAACTAGCTCCACTACCCTGCCGCTAAGTAGACGTCTCTTTGAAATGGTTGTGACCTACACTGAGTCCTTTTGAATGAAAGCAAACATGTCCTGTTTGCCGTGCAGAACAAATTAAGGCTTCGTCCAGGCACGGCCTAAGTGAGGCTGTGAGGTGTGGCCTTTCTTATCTCAGATTCCAACTCAAAGGTCCCTTCCCCTTACAGCTCTCAACTTGGGTTGAAGTCCCTTGCCCTCTTTGTCACGGACCCTGAGATTTCAGCCAAGCACGCTCGCCTGGGTCTGTCTTCGGACACAGCTAGACTGAGGCATACCATCTGTCCCACCCGATTTCGGGGATCCCTGAGGGGGGTGTTTTGGTTTTTGTTTCTTGACCTGACTCTGATTCCCGAGTTTATTGGTTATACAGCAGGGTGCCCTTTTCTTCCATGCAGGGGATGACTTGTTGATTTGGAAAGAGAGATGTGTTCCGGGTAGCCTGGGAGACCCTAGGGACACCAACGGGTTGCGTTGGCTCCATTGCTCAGATTCCCGAGCTGCAGATGACCTTAAGAAAGGAGCTAAGTCCAGATATCCTGACCTCATACGGGGCTTTCATTGTGGATTTTTTTCTTTGTTCTCTGCGATGAAACGGGTTCTCTTCCATGTGAGTTCTTTTTCTCACCCGAGAACAGAGCAGGTGCGCCAAGATCCTGGAAGCCCAGCATTCTTTGATTCGGATTCACGACGCGGAGGGAGGTGCGTTGTTATCCTTATCTACCGACGGAGTAATTAGCTGACCGTCGTCCACTCCATAATTTATTCCATTAGGAACGTGAAGAAATCAGTGCCTAACTGTGGCTTCCTGATTTCTGGGTGGCGACCCAGTGTAAACACTCTGCTGCGTTTCCTGAACTTTTTCCAGTTGGGTCCTACCACCAAACTTAATTCTGGGGAATCGTTTCCTGAATGAACATGATTTTTTTTTTAATTGGTGCAAAACAATGAGAACCCGTAGTTGGTTACTTTTTTTTAATATTTATTTCTTAGTTGTGGTTGGCCGCAGGAGCTTTATTTTATTTATTTATTTTTATGTGGTGCTGAGGATCGAACCCGGGCCCCACCCGTGCTAGGCAAGCGCTCTGCGGCTGAGCCACAACCCCAGTCCCCCCTGTAGTTGGTTTTATTGGGGGTAGATTTATTCATGCACACAACGTAATCTGATCAATCTCAATTCCCAGCAGGGCTGTTTGAGGAGCGTAGAGGAGTGGGTGTATCCTCATGGGACCCTCCCAAAGGGAACCTGTGCATCTTCTCTGAGATCTATAAAATCAGACGAACCCCCCGAAGAGGACCGGCTTGTGTTCCTGCTTCTTGCAAACAGTTATTTCGTGTTCAACTCCCTGCGTCACTCTATTTGCACCAGGGAGGAAAGGTCACCCCAACCGTCGGATTTCAGGAGACAGAAATGAGTCGTTATACATCAGCCCCAAGAAAACAGGCATTGATTTTTCTCTAGAGGAAAATGCATTGCGTTTCCAAGTAAAAAGCAGTCTCCTTTTTCACAGCAAAGGCAGGAAAAAAAAAAATGTGGGCAGATGAGCCAAGCGACTGCCCCCCACCTTCAAAGAAGCGAATGTCCGGGGGAAGGAAAGGCTTTGCCACCCATCTTGCACAAAATGTTAAACAGTAAAATATAACTGATTTCCCCCCCCCATTGTCCTGGTACTCAGATAGACTGGAATCACTAGAATGCTCCTGCTTTTTTCTTTTTCTTTTTTCTCCCTGTCTTTGGATATGTCCCAATCTGGGCACCTCCTCCCAATTTAGCCTCTGCGTTTCCAGAGCACTTGTACACACGCAAGGTTCCTGACCAACGCGTCCCTTTTAGCTCTTTGCTGCCACTCAGTCATCCAGATGGTCTTTTAATAGAATGGCATGCATATGTCCCAGTTGGAGGTCTTCCCGGGGGCCAGAGATGGCGGCACCCAGGAGGACGGTCACGGGGGTGACTTCTGCTGCCAACCTTCACGGTTCTGCAGATTGACTCCCAGAGTGTCCAGCCCAGCTGCAGATTAGCACCCCTGCAGAGGGGACTCCAGACCCCTACCCTTTCCCAGCCAGATGTTCTGAATGACCCATATGTCCACCACGTGGGCAAGACGTCCCAACATGCTTTCTTTGAGGCGTCCTGTGGCGGTTCGAGAGAAACTCCCCTTGCATTGACCACAACGGGTTGAAAGTCATGCAAGTGGACATTACCAGAGGTGTGCAGGTGGACCATCCAACGTGACAGATGACAACTGACAGGGCTCCGGCTGCAGCCCCGAGGCTGGAGATGGCTTCACAAGACGGGCAGGAGATGGAGCAACGGCAGGGCTGGGACCCCCCCGGGTGCCGTGTGCAGACACAGAGCGCAACAGCAAGCACAGGGGGCACGGGTCCGTACTCCTGGGCGGTTTGCTTTGTTGTTGTTGTTGTTGTTAATTTTTTTTTTTTTTTAGTTATACTTGACAGTAGGACATATTTAGACATATCATACGTACGGGGAGTATAACTTCCCATTATTGCTGTGGTTGTACATGATGTGAGTCCCACTGGTCATGTGTTCATACATGGACACAGAAAAATTATGTCCCATTCATCGCACAGTCTTATTCCACTGTCTTCTCCACTCCCTTCCCCCTACCCCTCCCATTCAATCCAGTGAACCTTACTCCTCCCTCTGCCTATTGTGTGCTAGCACCCACGTCTCACGGATACCATTTGGCCTTTAATTTTGGGGGGGACTGATCTATTTTGCTTAGCATGACAGTCTCTAGTTCCATTCATTTACAGGCAAATGCCATCATTTCATTCTTCTTTACGGCTGAGTAATATTCCACTGTGTATATGTACCACATTTTTTTTTATCCATTCACCTATTGAAGGACACCTAGGCTGGTTCCATAGCTCAGCTATTGTGAGTTGAGCTGCTATAAACATTGCTGTGGCCACGTCACTATGGTATGCTGATTTTAAGTCCTTTGGGTATAAACTAAGGAGGGGGATAACTGGGTCTAATGGGGGTTCCATTTCTAAGGAATCTCCACGTTGCTCCTGGGTGGTTTTCAGTAGAGCAGTTTTTAAAGTACTGATGGCTTGCCCCAGAACTTCCGTTGCCCACTGTAGGAAGTCAGTCAAATGCCACTCCTAACACATATTCACTAGGTTTTTCTTTTTCTTTTTTTTTAAATGATTTTTCTTCCTTTCCACTTTATTTCATGGCAGTTTATTAGTTTTCACTTCGCAGCTTTTCTTTGTTCCAAGAGATCCTCTCACCTTCCACTTACGTCGTACTTGATTATACAATCGTACTTAATTGGTTCTTCCACTTAAATTGTACTTCATCCTGCAGCTTCAAAGATAAAATGCGTAGGCTGTTCTGACCTTGGTATTCTTCACCTGACCACGTGAGTAGTAGATTTTTCCCTGTTGACTTTCCCGTTATATTTGGAACCCAATTTGAAACCTTCTTCTCCAAAAATCATCACAAAAATCAACGATTGCTTCTCCTGATGGGATAAAATGTGAAACAAAATTGTAGTTGGGAGATACTGAGCTGAACCTTTGTTTAGTGAATATTATGTACAGACTGTGTTGTCAAACTATACGGGAAAGCACTGACTAATAATAGCTTTTGCTGTTTACTTTTCTCAGAGATATTATAAATCCCGGGAAAGCAATTGCCATATTACTTTAATGCCATAAACTCTATCTTCTTCTATTTATTTGAATGCAGTCAACAGAACCAGAACTGACGGTAGCAATTCCTAGCTGAGATCTAAGTCTTTTGCTGGTTCTAAAGTCAATACGGTCTCCCTGCTCTGAAGGTATCAGGATGCTTTCTTTGTAAAGGGCCAAACACTAAGTATATGAGGTTTTGTGAGCTAGACAATTTGGATTTTAACTACTCGACTTTGCTCTTATGGGAAGAAAGAGGCCAGAAACTGAGCCCCATCCCCAGCCCTGTTTTGTATTTTATTTAGAGACAGGGTCTCACTGAGTCACTTACAGCCTCCCTTTGGCTGAGGCTGGCTTTGAAGTCGCGATCCTCCTGCCTCAGCCTCCCAAGCTGCTGGGATGACAGGCGTGTGCCACCGCACCTGGGGTGGCTTTTTGGTCACACTGTTCCTCGTGTGCCAAACCAGAAAACCACCTTCCAAGCTTTGGCTGTGAGCTCATCGCAAGGTTAGCCTGGTCCCTGTAGAAAGTCCTGATGCATTTCACTAGTGCCCATTACACAGACTGCGTTGCCTTCGGACACAGCCCTGGAGAGATCAGAAGACTTCGGAACTCAGGAAGATGCGTGTTTATTGCAAATACAGGGTGAGCTCGTCCTACCCAAAAGTCAGAGTAATGACACCCGGTTCCTGTTTGAGCAAAGATAAAATAAAAGTTACAAATCTTATCTGTAAATTCATATAATTCAGGGCAGACTGCTCGTGGGCCACAGGCCAACGCTTGTAGGTTCTGAGTTGTGAGGCAGGATTGACATTTTTGCAACAAGAGAAAGTTCCTCTATCAGAATAAACTCAAGAGACTGAAAAGGTTGCACGTGAACTTTCCGTCTGTTTGTCAATGATCTCTTCTCCAGTGGGAGGGACGTGTTCTGGTAGATGGAGGTGATCCCGCAGAGTCCTACCGTTAAACGAGGGAACTTACCGTTCAAACAGATACCCAGGGCTGGGGCTGGGGCTCAGTGGTCGAGCATCGCCTAGCACATGTCAGGCACTGGGTTGGGTCCTCAGCACCACATAAAATAAATAAGTAACTAAAATGACGTTATTGAAAGTAGACTTGTAGTCCATCAATGGGTTGTTCTGATTGGCATCAAACCCTGTTAGGCTCTTTTAACTTATTCCTGTGCACTTTCTCATCTGTCGGCAAAGAACCTAGCGTCCTCTGGAGCACGCTAATTTCCTCTTGTAGAAAGGACGGAAGCAGTGATAAATCTGATCCCGTCTACTGGGCGAGTTCTCAAGTGCTAGATATTAATCTGCGTCTGTCCCTGAGTTATCTTCTTTGATCTTGTCTTGATGAATATGGGCTTGGTAGCGCACTTATCCAAATTTACCCAGGAAAAAAAAAAAACAGGGGTGGTGAATTTTGTTCTGAAGGACACTGATTGGGGTCAAGGATCCGAGTCAACACAGTTTGACTTCGTCGACCCAGAGCTGTACAACTTCATGACAAAGTCGAGGAGATGTGGGACTCTGAGCAGTGGAACTTGAGTGTCTCCGTCTGCTTTCTGTGGCTGCGATTGAATGCCACAGACTAGGAATCTTTTAAACAATAAAGGTTCGCCTAACTCTTGGTTCTGGAGGCTGTATGTCCAAGAGCGCGGCACACTCATCTGGCGAGAGCCGAAGCATAACATGGCAGACGGCGGCATGTGCTGAGTGTGCCGGCGAGGGGGGGGGGGGGCCTCCTTTGGTAACCCATTAATCCATTCAATCTTGAGTCAATTGATTCTTTCATGAGGATCGAAGCTTCAGGACTCAATCACCTCCTGAAGATCATCTCTCAAAATACCTCGGACATGAATTTAGGGCTTAAGTTTCTAACACATGATTTAGGGGGACGAACCGTGGTAGCCATTGGGACAGGAAGGAGAGACGGGGACACTCAGAAAGAAGTGAGGGTATTTATGTGGATCAGTGGTGGTGACGCACCATGATCTAAAGAGTCTGGGGTGTGATTGGCTCAACCTCTCAAACAGAGGTTCTGCGGTGGCAAGGCGTGAGCACAGTTTAAAGTATTGGTCAGAGCATTTCCACCAAAAGTTGACGAAGATAAAAGTGAACAGCCACAAATAATAATCATCTCTTCCAATAGACTAATCTGCTAGGGTAGTATTTTGGTTAGTCTTGCCTCACTGTGACCAAACATCCTGACAAGGACATCTTCGACAAGGAAGAGTTCATTTTAGCTCATGGTTTCCGAGGTTCAGTCCCTGGTGGCCGACTCCATGGCTCTGGCCCAAGGGGAGCAGAACAAAATGGCGGCAGGGCCTGGAGGAGGAGAGCAGCTCAGGACAGGGCACCAGGGGGCAGAGAGAGCTCTGTCACCAGGGACAGGACAGAGACCCCAAAGGCACAGCCCAGGGACCCCCTCCTCCAGCCACACCGTTTCTGCCTGTAGTTACCCAGTCAATCCCCATGAGCAGATTAATCCACTGATTAGGTTATAACTTCCTTAATCGGATCATTTCAGTTCTGAAAATTCTCGCCCTGTCTCACACACAAGTTTTTAGGGGCTGCCACATATCTAAACCATAACAGGTAGAATGACTTTAATGTCCGACGTCGTTGTTGTGTGGAATTTTGGCAGAAGCTGGTTACTTTCCGTTAAAAATATACTGATTCACGTTTGGTAGCTCAGCCCTTCTCACGGTGAGATAATAAACTGGGAGTTAAGAGAAGGGAGTGTGTACCAGCCAGGGGTAAATTCTTCTCAGAAATCCCAAACATGGTTGCCAAATTCTTTATCCAGTTTAACGGTCCTTGCCTAGTAAGTCACTGTCGCCAGAGACGTCCAAGCACTTGTTGGGTTTACCAAGGTTCTGCTTCGGCCACGGTATTGGGGGAAGCCAGTTGATGGAAAATCAGTCTTTTCAGAGTCTAAACTTGGTGAGAGGCACAGTCTTGCAGCAGACTCAATGGCTCCTGACTTTGTCGGTTCAGTAGAGTCTTGGACTCCATGAGTCTTGGTTCCCAGGTAAGCAGGGCATCCACCCCGCCAACTCGGACCCACCACCTCGGACCGTGTGACCTAAAGACATTTGAGAAAATGGGTGGAAACCACGTGCCTGTGTTTTCCTTTTCAAGCAAAATCTCAGGCTTAATGGATGCACTTGAACCTCCCAGGTCCCTGAATCTCGTCATAAATGATGTCTTGGAATCCCATCTGTGTTTGAACTCTTGGGTCTCCAGGTGTTATGGTTCAGATGGGTGACATTGGCTCACGTGTGAGAAAATGCAGGAAGGTTTAGAGCTGAAATGATTGAGTTATGACAGCCTTAACCCAATCAGTGCGTTAATCCACCGATGGAGATTAACATGTCGGCAAATATAGGAAAGTGGGGTGTGACCGGAGGAGGGGTCCCTGGGCTGTGCCTTTGGGGTCTCTGTCCTGTCCCTGGTGACAGAGCTCTCTCTGCTCCCTGGTGCCCTGTCCTGAGCTGCTCTCCTCCTCCAGGCCCTGCCGCCATTTTGTTCTGCCTCCCCTTGGGCCAGAGCCATGGAGTCGGCCAGCCATGGACTGAACCCCTAAAAATATGAGTCAAAATAAAGTTTTCTTCCTCTAAGATTTTCTTGTCAGATCTTTTGGTCACAGCAACACAAAAATCTGACCCAAACACCAGGATTGGTTACTTTACCACAGTGACTCATTCACTAAGTTGTTTATTTTGCTTTATGTTTTTATCTGAAATAAAAGAAAAAAAAATGTGGTTGGAAGGCCCTAGCTTTAATCAACCCAAACGTTTTCACTGATTAAAGATACTTGTAATACCAGAAAGACAAAGCATCCTGTTGGTTCTGCAGGTCTTCTGTTAGTTCAAGGTAACATCCTCTTCAATATCCCCTTTGGGACTCCTGAGAAAATTGTCGGCACTATGCTTGACACTCAAAAATTATAAAGTAAAACGAAAAACAAAATGGAACTTCTTTTTCTCATACAGGAGAGCCCATATAATATCGTCCATATGAAAACAGATAAAATGCAAAATGATAATTACTTAGTGCAGGCATCTTTAACGTAAATAGAAGGCAGGTGTGTGCGCATAATCTTAGAGAGCTTATTATAGGGGATGGTTTTAAATATAAAAGACATAAATATGTCTATGCTTGGAAATATAAGCCTATATATAAATATAAAAGATTTAAATATAAGTCTGTATTTAAATTGTATTTAAATATAAAAGATTTAAATATAAGTCTATATAAATCTATATTTAAATCTTATTTAAAAATAAAAGACTTATTTAAGTAAGGCTATATTTTTAAGTCTTTTATATTTAAATAAAGTTAAAGTATAAAGCCAAGATTTTAAATATAAAAATTCGGGCAAGGAAATGGGTATTAGCGTGCTAAGGAGCGTATGCATCACAACCCGTGGGAATCTGTTGAACGCTGGAGACTTGGGCTAAACTTGTACACAACTAGCGACCTTTTGGCCCACTCGCTTTTCTGCTTATGATTTTAGATCTGTTGACGTTTGTTTATGGTTTTGAATCATGGCCACAGCCACTTATGCTTTAATATGGTTTTGGACTATAAAAGGTGTCCTCAGACCACGGAAGGGCGTGGGAGGTGTAGACTTGTAGCCTGCCCTTGGCCCACCAGCTGGTGGACTGCACCGCTGGCTGGTGAATAAAGGCTCCCCTCTCCTGGTTTAAGATGGACTCGGAGATTTATTGCAATCTTGCCTTAACCTCAGCAAGTACCAGTAGCCCTGAGCCCTATGATGCTGGTTTTCCCTCTGCACATGCATCCCTACGCGTGAGTTCTTTTATTAATTAGAGGTCAACAGCGATAATACTGAAATAGAGCAGTTTTAGCAACGTGCAGTAATGCAGTTATCGGCTTCTTTGATTTATGTTTGGGACCGTTTCCAGTAGAATGAGGGTAACATGAGAGAATGGATTAGTGAAAGAGGTGGGAGACTACTGCCTACTTTGGGGGAGCAGATAAGACCTTGAGAATCCTGCGTTCTGGGGAGTGAGGGGCGGGGGGGGGTAAATGATACAGTGAATGAAGAAATTGGAAAGAAAAAGTCTATGTGCACATTTGGAGGGTCAAATTGATAGTACTTAGTAACCAATTGTATTTGGAGTTTACTGACAACCTGTGTTGTCTGTATGCTGGACCAGAAAGAGGGGGCTCAAGTCTGCACCAAGACCAACAATGTGGGCACGCTGGTGTCAGAAGCGGCCAGGTCGAGCAGCTGCCTCCACTCTTCCTGCTCACGTATAGGTGATGCTTCTCTTTGGAATTAGGAGCCAATTTAAGCCAGGGGTCTCACGGGACTCAATGTGCTGTGTTGCTCGCATGGTTTATCTTTCTTTTTGCAAATCATGATGATTAAAATAATGTAAAATGAGTCCTGAAATAATCGCACGGACTCATAATGTAGTGTATTAGTCTCATAAGGAAATACAAGAGTCAAAGCAAAACAAACATCCAGGTAGGCTGGACCCTGACTAGTGGTAAGCTCAGGATGCAGACAAAGCTCTGTATATAGGTACAAGACGTCGCTCAGCCTGTTTGAAAGGCCACTGTCTGCCTCCCGAGACTCCTGGCCCCAGCTCCGGGTCTCCAGGGTCCCATCTCTTCCTTGTCTTCCCTTCCTGGTTTAAGGACAAGTCACCTCTCAGTGGAGGGTCAGTTCTACTGCATTTGCACACAGACATCCTTCCCCTGGTGATCCAAACTGCCCCCAGTGAGGACTGGCCCCGAATATGCAAATATCCAGGTGACTATGGATCCTGTCTTCAAGGACAGCCCCAGCATCTGAAATCTCCCTCCCACTGACCATAGTCCACATTTTGTAATTAACACAGACCCTTTTGTTTTACAGAAATGGAGTTTATTTGACTTTTATGACTTAGACCCATCCGCGACTTCAGAAATCATTGCTCGAAAGTCCTACTTACTTTAAAGTAATGATGATGGGAAGTCCTGCTCATAGCACTTGTAAATTATACGGTAATTGTACACAGATCCAGCGACGTGCCCTGGCTGTGCCATTCATTATCGCAGTGACATTAATTATAGCAGTTAACCATGATCAGTTATCATTAGCACACTATTAATTAATAGCAAGTAGTCGTTAGTAGTGGAGCTAGATGACTAGGTTTTTTTTTTTTTTTTTAACATGTCACCTCTCTTTTAATAAGATTTTTAAACATTCAGCCTCAAGGAACATACAAAGTTTTACAAAGCAGCAAATAAAACAGCATTCCGAATTGATAATATTCCTTTAGTTGTTCAGATGAAATACATTTTAAAAATCTGCTCTAAGAATTGAAGACCCCTTTAAAAAAAATATGTGAGCATTCAATTGTGATTCTCTATCGGAGTACGATCATTAAAGTTCCTCTCTCCCTCTGCTTTCTTTACCTTCCTCAGAAGAAAACAAACACAATGCACTCAATGAAGCATGACATTATGCTGAATTGATTTTATGTTTAGGGGGTTTTACTCCCAACAAGGAATGGAAGCAGACCCACGGAATGGTGGAACACTTCTGGCTCTAATAAGGCAGGAGCAGTTGATGAGCCCGTCCTGAGCAAAGACATGATCTGAGGCTCTGTCTGTCAGGGACGGTGAACTTGCACCCTGAGTTTCTGGCATGACCCATTTCAAATTGTCTCAGAGACGAAAGTCAGAATCTTCCCTTGGAAAAAATGAAGTAGGCTCATCTTGGCACAGGGGTGAACGACTTTTTAAAAAAAGGCTTAAAATAAAGTAAGAGGGAATTTTTCTCACTCTGCTAAACATAAAATCGATTGTCTTCCAAGTTATGTCGAAGACATTTCCTAAAGAGGACTATTTAAAAGGTAGAATGTCAAGCCAGATGTGGTGGCACACACACCTGTATTCCCAGACCCGTGGGAGGCCAAGACAGGAGGACTACAAATTCAAGGCCAGCCTCAGTAACTTTAAAACTATGTGAAGCAAACAGTAAAAGAATAACCTCTACCAATATTTTTTAAATTAATTATTTGTTCCTGAATTGTTTATCACTTATTAAATTAATGGGGAAACTATTTATATTGAAAAACATGAGGAAAGGATGTACTCTAGTAAAATTAAGATATTACTTGCCTTTTGGTAAATGGATGGAGTTGGAGAATATCATGCTAAGTGAAGTAAGCCAATCCCCCCAAAAAACAAAGTCTGAATGTTCTCTCTGATAAGTGGATGCTGATCCATAATAGGGAAGACCTGGGAAAAATTAAATAATTTTGATGGGGCACAGGAGAGGGAGGGGTAGGGAGGGGACATAGGGGTAGGAAAGATGGTGGCATGAGATGGACATCATTACCCTAGGTACATGTATGACTGCACGTATGGTGTGACACTACATCATATACTACCATAAAAATGCAAAGTTGTGCTGCAATTGTGTACAATGAATCAAAATGAATTCTGTTGTCATATATATCTAATTAAAATAACTTTACAAATGAAAGTAGAATTCAATAATTCTCAAAAATAATTTTTTATTAAAGATTACTATTTAAAAAAAAAGGAAAGGAAGACCTGGCCTGATAATTAGAATGTCTAAATGCATTAAAGAAATTTATCACTTCCTGTTTCCATTAAAATGCGCCCATTAGTTTTATAAATGGCTTCCTATTCTAGTCAGTATTCTGAGCAGGTTTTTATTTTTCAAGCATGCAAATTGAATATGCTGGAATTTGATTCATATTATCTCTTGATTTCACCCTAGTGATTTCTCTTATCAGACTAAATAAATATGCATATTGTTTATACTAAGTGGCAAACAGTAATTTCACTTTGGAATGATAAAACGATGTTTGCTCTCTATCATCTGTATTTAAATAAATGCACTAATAAAGCATGCTTAGATTAAAAAAAGACTTTACTTGCATTTTGAAATAAAAGTAAAAATACATTATCAGGTGATGTATCATTGGAATGTAGGAAATGCCCCCATATATATATATATATATATATATATATATATATGATTTCTGAGACATTGCAGTACTAAGAGCACCAATTAGAAGAAAAGATGAAGAAAAATATAAGGATTTTGCAAATATTTTCTAGGAAGCGATTGAAAAATAAAAATGCATTAATATATTGAGCTTAAAGTAATGAAAAAGCAGTTTGGGGGGGTTGCTTTGTGTTTTTATTTATTTGTTTTTTCCTGGTGAGTTTTGTGTGGTGATAGGTGAAGTGATGGCTACACAGAAAGGTGACACAGGAAAGGGAGAAAGCAACAGATACGTTTGAGATATTTCCCTGTTTGTCTGTGACCATGGTTGCTTGAATCATGACTTTGAAGCTGTGGAGAGGCAGAACATCATGGTGGTATGTGGGTGGTGGAGCAAAGCTGTTACTTAATAGTGGCCAGGAAACAGAGAGAGAGGGGCCAAGGTTCTAATATTATCTTCAAGGGCATGCCCCCATTGACCTTGCCTCCTTCCACCAGGCCCCATCCCCAATGACCTAGCCTCCTTCCACCAGGCCCCACCCCCCATGACCTAGCCTCCTTCCAGAAGGCCCCGCCCCATTGACCTTGCCTCCTTCCACCAGGCAACACCCCCAAAGACCTAACCTCCTTCCACCAGGCCCCACCCCCAATGACCTAGCCTCCTTCCACCAGGCCCCGCCCCCAATGACCTAGACTCCTTCCACCAGGCCCCACCCCCAAAGACCTAGCCTCCTTTCACCAGGCCCCGCCCCCAATGACCTAGCCTCCTTCCACCAGGCCCCGCCCCCAATGACCTAGCCTCCTTCCACCAGGCCCCGCCCCCAATGACCTAGCCTCCTTCCACCAGGCCCCGCCCCCAATGACCTAGCCTCCTTCCACCAGGCCCCGCCCCCAATGACCTAGCCTCCTTCCACCAAGCCCCGCCCCCAATGACCTAGCCTCCTTCCACCAGGCCCCGCCCCCAATGACCTAGCCTCCTTCCACCAAGCCCCACCTTTCAAACATTTCAAGTAGTACCACAGCCTGGCAACCAAGTCTTCAACAAGTCAGCTTTCAGGGGACAATTACTTAAATCACAATACAAGCCCAGACAGAAAAGAAAACACAATAAATTAAAAATAAGAAAACTTTATGAGCTGTCTCCTCTGTGCTCCATCAGCCTCATGTCCTCCACTACACATAACTAATTTCACTAGTTTCTTGCAAACAGAAACAGGCGCTACCCTCTTTCCGTATCCCTATATAAAGACCAGACACTTGTGCAGATGCACATTATTAATAGTGTGGCTTCCCGTAGTTGGTTCAGCCATCCCTGCTAAGAGACACTGGGGTTGTTCCCAACTATTGATAAACTTACTTAGACTTGGTCACACTGTTGTCACTGGAGGAGGGTCCAAGGCATTCCCCAAGAGGGGAACTAGGCGCAAGCAGAGACTTATTTGGGAAAGTAAGGATCGCGCACTTGAAAGAAAATGGACCGCGCAGGCTGTCTGCAGAGCGCAGAGCGCCCTTTGCTGTGGTCCCGTATTGCACGGGTGTTTCTGCATTTCAGCTGTTTGTGGGCATTTCCTACATTCTAACGATCCGTGAGCACTTCTCTTTTGAGACTCAATTTCTTTTTTTTTTTTCTTTTTTCTGTATCTCCCAATTTCTTTCTCACTGTCAACTACAAGAAATCAAACATCGATGAAAGCTTTTCCTGTGTGTCTAGAACAGGAGAGATCCATCTGCATAGCCTATGGTAGTTTCATGCTCTGGACATACGGAAAAGCCTTGGTTTAATGTAGGACGATCATTGCTGAACCCGCAGCAGTATCTAGGCATCTGTCCGTTCTCCCCCAACCGCAGAAATGATTGGAAAAATGAAGACACAAGTAAAGCCCAGCTAATCCATCAAGTTTGACAATGAGTTTGTTATTAATAAATGCCTTTGATGGTGTCGAATCCAGGCCAGCTGTTTAGAAACGATCGGGATACGAAGCGTGCAAGTCTGCATTGGTCCCCAAGTAAAGTGTCTTGTGGATGGTGCGTCCATTTCTCTCACTCCTGTTTTTAGACATGAATATACTGAGCACGTTAACACATTTCAATCCAGCCCAGCCAAATTTGGGAGCGGGAAGCGGCTACAAGCCGCACTTTGCGTTCAAGTCTTGAGTCAGTTACTCATTTGCATTCATTGCTAACTGTGAGATCTGAGATGAGGTGCAGAGTCCTGGACATGTGCAGCCCCAGGATAGTCCTGCCTGGACACCCCAGGACGGGTGTACATGTTGTGTATAACACAAGCTGTTCCGGTGCAGGCCGCTCCCATCTGATCTCGGGGTACCCTGTGCTATTGGTTATTGAATGCCTGAGGTCCCTGTTGTCTGGTAGGACCCAACGGTGTTATGTTTTCATCTAAGCTCTCTGAAGCAGACCCAGCGCTTCTGTGAGTCCAAAAATCAACAAATATTTGGCAGAATAAGCATCCGAGGCTGAAGTAGCTGGATGGGTGAACTCCTGTACAAGAACAGCTGGTCTGAAGTTTAACCCCATCAGGGAAGATGAACATGATCGTCCATAAAAACTGACTTGGTAGCTACCGTAAAATGGAGATGTGAGACCAAAAACCATACCCCTGTCCAGACTGGGACATAACAGGATTTAGGAGCCCTCCGTTTGGAGAAAGAAGGCTCCTCAGCTTGGGATTGTCCAAAATGAACGTCTAGGTCTGTGGGAGCCACGGCCATGTATCGTCCCGGGGAGGGCCAGGCTGGCCCAGAGTCAAACAAACAGCAGATGAAATATGTGCTCACTCTGCCGCCCTTAATCTGCTCTCCGAAAGGAAGAAGACCAGATAAGGATGACTGATCTTCTAACGCTTCTCTAATTGCTTCGGGTTGTTCACACCCAGAACCTACAGTCGACAAAGTGCAGTCTTCAACAATATGAAAGATTGGGTCACGTGCTGCTGTGAAATTATGAATGAGCCCCGGAACCTTCTAAGAGCAGATGCCACGCCGGGCCCAGGTTCAGTCGCTCACGTTTCTTTGTCTTTAGGATTTTAGGGACCGTTTCAGAGTTAAAGGGAGCCAAAACTGGCAACGTGGAAGGCGTTATTACGCAGACACGTCACGTCTCTCTGTTAGGATGAACTAGCTACAATTTGTCATCAGTATTCAGTGGCGAAGACAGACCCTGCCTCAATATGTCTGGAGCAGTATCCAGGACCCTCATTGGGGTATAAAACCTACAAAGCTGGACCCCCGTGGGCTATGATGGGCTGACGGACTGACTTCCATACCTGGGTGCCCGTCCAAGACGCATCCGGTGCTCACTCACGAGAGACCCTAGTCTCAAGATGCTCACGATATGAGTGAGATTTTACTTACTTCTACGTACACTTCTGAATTATGACCTGGGTTGAAAAATATAGATTTTTAATGTTTGAATTACCAATGCCTTGACCAAGAACGAAACCCCTAAAGCACAAGAAGTCAAATCAAGAATCCATAAATGGGATAGCGTCAAGCTATAAAGCCTCTTCACGGCAAAGAAAGCTGGGAATGGAACCACCATTTGACCCAGCCATTGCCCTTCTCGGACTATTCCCTGAAGACCTTAAAAGAGCGTACTACAGGGATACTGCCACATCAATGATCATAGCAGCACAATTCATAATAGCTAGACTGTGGAACCAACCCCGATGCCCCTCAATAGATGAATGGATAAAAAAATGTGGCATTTATACACCATGGAGTATTATGCAGCACTAAAAAATGACAAAATCATGGAATTTGCAGGGAAATGGATGGTACTAGAGCAGATTATGCTTAGTGAAGTTAGCCAATCCCTAAAAAACAAATACCAAATGTCTTCTTTGATATAATGAGAGCAACTAAGAACAGAGCAGGGAGAAAGAAAGAGCAGGAAGAAAAGATTAACATTAAACAGAGACATGAGGTGGGAGGGAAAGGGAGAGAGAAAAAGGAAATTGCATGGAAATGGAGGGAGACCCTCAATGTTATACAAAATTACATATAAGAGGTTGTGAGGGGAAGGGGAAAATAAACAAGGAGGGAAATGAATTACAGTAGAGGGGGTAGAGAGAGAAGATGGGAGGGGAGGGGGGATAGTAGAGGATAGAAAAGGTAGCAGAATACAACAGTTACTAATAGGGCATTATGTAAAAATGTGGATGTGTAACCGATGTGATTCTGCAATCTGTATTTGGAGTTCATAATCCACTTGAATCTAATGTATGAAATACGATATGTCAAGAGCTTTGTAATGTTTTGAACAACCAATAAAAAAAAATAAAAATAATAAAAAAAAGAGAATAATCAGGAACATCAAGAGAGAGCCTGCGGCATGGGAGAAAATCGTTGCTGCCTGCACCTCAGGTAGAGCACTATTCTTTAGGATATATAAAGAACTCAAAAAAACTTAACACCAAAAAAAAAAAAAAAAAAACAAATAACTGAATCAATAAATAACCCAATCAGCTGAACAGACACTTCAGAAAAGAAGAAATACAATCAATCAACAAATGTGTGAAAAAATATTTAACATCTCTTCCGATTACAGAAACGCAAATTAAAACTGCACTGAGATTTCATCTCACTCCAGTCAGGAGGTGATTATCAAGAATACAAGCAACGATAAATGTTGGCGAGCATGTGGGGGAAAAGGCGCACTCCTACGCTGCTGGTGGGACTGCAAATTGGTGCAACCACTCTGGAAAGCAGGATGGAGATTCCTCAGAAAATATGGAATGGAACCACCATGTGACCCAGTTATCCCTCTCCTCTGTTTATACCCAAAGGACTTAAAATCAGCCCATTACGGGGACACAGCCACATCAATGTTTATAGCAGCTCAGTTCACAATAGCTGAACTGTGAAACCAACCTAGGTGCCCTTCAATAGATAATGGATAAAGAAACTGTGGTATATATATAAATATTTGTGGAATAAATGGATAAACACAGGAAGCCCACAATTTCCCCCCTCTGCACCCTCCCACATCCCAAGATGAAGACCGGGAGGGACACTTCTCGGTTCTCCTTTGTTCTCTCAGTGTGCACGAATTGGGCAACAGGGTTAGAATTCCATGTACGAGCAAATATCCAAGTGGGAAGTGTTCCGAATGACTCGGTGTGACCAGTCGGCTTAGTGGTGGGGCCTCAGGTCCTCGCCCAGGAGCGAGAGACCCTCTGATGTACACCGGCTCTCTGCCAGCCCCTGCCGGCCAACCTGCCCAGCTGCTTGCAAGCATATGGCCCTGAGTCGTTGCAGAAACCGTGGTAAGAGACCCCGGAGGGCATTTCTGGGAGAGACTAACCACTGGGTAGGGAACATTCCTGCACCCCATAGGCAAGAGCATCCTGGGATTCACTTGGTTTTAAACAAGGGGAAGAATCTTGTGGTTGGGTCAATGGAGGGTGAGTTAGAGAAGAGGAATCAGCTTAAACACCATGAAATGCATATTGACTGAGACTCATTCAGTCTCCATTCACAACACTCGATTTTGCTCTATTTATGTTGGCACGCCCTTAGCGTATTTGGTCACAACAAGCATCTCTGCTCCAAAGTCTTCTCCGATGTCTTCCTTTGCTTCTTCAATGAGAGAGTGGAACAACTGAGTTTGAATGTCTCTTTCCCCCATAAAGTGATGGAACCCAGTACTAAACACTCCCACCTCAACCCAGCCCAGGAGAGCAACCCACAACAACTGATTTTGTAAATCCGCCGGGTGCCAGGCGATGGAACCAGACAGCTGCATGGGATTTCCCCAACAAGGCATGGGGATCGTTCGTTTTAGGTCAGGAGAACCCAGCTGTATGTGCTTAAAACAGAAGTAATCTGCTTTGAGATAGTTAGATGATAGATAGATAGATAGATGGATAGATAGATAGAGATGATAGATAGAAGATAGGTAGATGGATGATAGATATAGGTCAAGTAGATTGATAGGGAGACATTTAGCTTGATATTCTCCAGTTCCATCCATTTACCAGCAAAAGCCATAATTTCGTTCTTCTTTATGGCTGAGTAATACTCCATTGTGTATCTGTACCACAGTTTCTTTACCCATTCATCTGTTGAAAGGCATTTAGGTCGGTTCCATAGTTTAGCTATTGTAAATTGAGCTGCTATAAACATTGATGTGGCTGTGTCCCTGTGGTGTGCTGATTTTAAGTCCTCTGGGTATTTGCTGAGGGGTGGGATAGCTGGGTCACATGGTGGTTCCATTCCAAGTTTCCTGAGGAATCTCCATCCTGCTCTCCAGAGTGGTGAAAAAGGACATCCCTGTCTTGTTCCAGTTTTATGCTTTCCATTTTTCTCCACTGAGAATGATGTTGGCCTCAGGTTTAGCATAGACACCTTTTACAACATCAATTTCAACATCTGTGTTACACGGATTGTTACAGTCTTCACATTTGTGCCACCATTTTCCATCTCTAGCAGAGGACTAAATGTGTGAGGTACATAGAGGGAGACGAAATGCAGAGAAACGCACACACTGAGCAAGGAGAAATCAGAACCTACCCGCTTTCAACCAACTTGGGAGGTGGTTAGGAGTAGCTGATAAAAGAGCCCCATAAATAAAGGAGGTTCTTGGCTGAAAGAAGGCGGGGAGATGCCCTCAGGGAAGTTCCTCTGTGCCTCTGAGCTCCCTGGAGAGCCAGACCTCCTGAAGATGGGAGATGTGTGCAGGTGGCTGGCGGCGATCAGACTGGCTTGTGAAATGTTCCCTGTGTTCTGAGCCGACAGGTGCGATCGTTTCCTGCTGGAAACCAAAGAGGCCAGCGACGTACACTTGCTTCTTCAGTGAACCCTGTGAATTTGAAACACACAAAGAAAGATCAGGCCAGGTAGGCTGCTGTAACAAAATACCACAAACTTATCAACCGTGGACCTTAACTCACCTGGAGCCTGGAAGGTCAAGGTCGGGGTGTGGCAGATGCAGCGTCTGCAGAGGGCTGCTTCCTGCCTCCTAAAAAACACCTTCTTTTATCTGTATGTATGTTTATTTATGTATTTACTTACTTATTTATTTAAATACTGGCCATCTCATCCCTAGATTTAATATGGTGATCTGTATCTCATTTTGATTGCAGCCGGGGTCTATCTGATTCATACAAAACTGACATGAACTTAATGTAGATCCTGTTTCCTTTGAGTCTCAGCTAAGCCCTGATGATAAGCCCGTGTGCTAGGAGGGTAGAGTGCTATAATACGTGATTACCAAGCCCACTTACCACGAGGAAGGAGACGGCATGCTGCCGTAAAATATTGCCGTACGTAGCACTATAATTTGATCTTCTGACCGGCTTTATTCTGTTAGAATTCGTCACTGGTCTTGAAGAGAATGACTAACGGCCCTTCATCAAGCTGTGAACATAATAAAACCATGCTTACAAGCAGGAGCTACTACTTTCCCCCCATTTTTTATGTTTTTTTTTTCTTTTTTTTTTTTGGCACTCGGATTGGACCCAGGGCCTCTTGCATGCTGAGCAGGCACCGTACCCCTGAACTGCACCCCCAGCCCCCTGGAACTCTTTCTTGACTTTATGGACCGTCAGGAGCTCCCACCCCATTTAGTCGAACAGAATCAGGCTTCAAGACCCACCCGCATCCCTTCACAGGCTGTTTGTCTCGGGGTCTGCTATTTAACATCACTGACATCCCATCTCATCTGTGAGATGGCCCTGAAATCAGCTACACCAGTCATTCTGGAGCTCACAGGTGCATGCGGTGCTGGAGGTACTGATTCCTGGGCCCCACGTGGGCTTCCCCTAGGGCTCAGAGTTTGCATTTCTGTGGAGCGTCCAGCTGATACGAAGACCTCCTAACTCATCGCCCCCTCTTCTAGCTTTACTGAGACGTCAGAAGATACAACCTTTCAGGCCTCAGTTAATAAGTCGGATAATCATTTGCATAAGCATTAAAGTGCACTCAAACACTTATGCAAATAAACTACCCGAAAGGCTTTCAAAGAGGAGAGAAATCAAACAAGCTTCTCAGGTCATCGCATTAGTCCACCCTTACCTGCACTTTGGCTTTCCACAGTTTCCATTAGCCATCGTCAACGGAAGTCCAAAAATATTAAATGGAAAATTATAAAAGTAATTTATAACATAAAATGTATGCATCTTGAATAGCATGATAAAATTTTGTGTGCTGTTCTCTTCTGTACATCGTGGGAGGTGACTCATTTCTTTATCAAGTGTATCCGTGTAGTATATGCTACCTGCCTGTTAGTTATTTAATAGCCCTCTCAGTATTCAAATTGGTGGTTGTGATATCCCAGTACTTATCTTCAAGCAACCTTTATTTGACTTAGTAGTGGCCCCGAAGCATAAGAGTAGGGATGATGGCCATTCCGATATACCAAAGGGAAGCTATAAAGTACTTCCTTTAAGTAAAGAGGTAAAAGGTCTCAACCTTATAGAGAAAAAAATTAAAAATATGCTGAGGTTCCTAAGACCTTTAGTAGGAACAAATCTACCCCTGAAATCAGAAAGAAGGAAAAAGAAATTTGGCCTGATATTTCTGTCGCACCTCAAATTACAAGTTATGCCCACAGTGCATAGCATACGCTTAAAGATGTCACGTCTAGGGTAAAAACTGCAAAAATGGCATATTTGGAGTTCAGTATTTTCTGCAATTGAAGGCATCCACAGGACATCTTGGGTTGGAGGAACAATTGTGTCCACTATTGAAATTGCAAATAATTCTCCTCAGGCTAAGTCTTTTATTTTGCTAAAATGTAAAGAAATCTCCAGGTAAATGATTCTTTCGGAAATTGAAATTTATGCATAGATTGGTATTTAAAAATTAGAGGAAGCTCTTTCTTATTGATAATTGGGGGAATAAATTTCTTAATAGTATCAGATTGCTATCCAAGATATTCATAGTGACTCTTAAATATTAATTCAGTGTACTTTAATACACGTTTAATAGATGCTAACGTACTATGCACTCTGCGAGATTTGAGTTACAAAGATCAATAAGACACTGACTGTGGACTCCAAAATGTGAAAAATGTGGCCATCGGTAAGAAGGTAAGATGGTGACTGGTAGAACAGGTTGATCAGGGGAACAAAGCCACTTGATGGGGACCTCAGTCTCCCCGAATCCTCCAGCCTGAGGTCTAGGGTATCCACCGGGACCAGCCCAGCTGGACCTGCAGAGAGTCCTCAACAGCAGGAGAGAAGTAGAGGCTGAGAACTGGGCAGCACCCCTGGGTTCTCTGTATCATATATGTCTCTATAAAGAAGGTGGAAGGCTCAGGTGTACAAGTTGCAGGCATCAGTGTTAATGGAATGCAAGCAATTATCTTAAAATACCTAATAACTTCTCTGAGTAGTGAAGCCCTAATAATTTCCCATCCCTTCTCTATAAAATTTCACAGCATGAATAAACCATCTCGGTGGCTCAAGGAGCCCTGTAATGTATCTGCATATTTCAGCATGACCCAAGGACCTAA
Organism: Callospermophilus lateralis; assembly: GCF_048772815.1. Taxonomy (NCBI): domain Eukaryota; kingdom Metazoa; phylum Chordata; class Mammalia; order Rodentia; family Sciuridae; genus Callospermophilus; species Callospermophilus lateralis. The sequence goes on along the minus strand of NC_135326.1, from coordinate 8,499,418 downwards.
GCATAATGACTTTGTCCTTAAATTTAGGAAAGGTCCACAAAATGAAGCAGGCTAATGAGAGAACACATGTTTCAGGGTGGATTGGGTGAATCCTGGAAGAGATTGTTAATAGATTGGGCTTCCAAGCATTTGAAAGGGAAATTGGGCTGATTTATCTCTAATAGACCTTTGCAGCCTGAAATGATTTGTCAGTGGTTCGAGTACTATGAAGAATTACAAAGAGGTATCAGGCTCTCAAGAACTTACATGGTCTTTTCAAAAATTTTGCTTCCGTTCATGCTTGAGTCTTAAAATAATACAGGAGAGCCTACTCAAATGTCTTACATGCAGCCACATCGACAGGGTATCAAAGGTATCAGTAGGGAAGCTCTCAAGGAAAAATAGTGTCGGGAAGGGACGAAGGGGTGAGGGTTATATTTTTTGTTTGTTTTAAATTTAAAAAATGCTATAGAATGATTCTTATTTGATAAAACTGACAGTAATAGTCATCTGTTAATATCCAACATATTCTCCTAACAGCAAGTTAAAGCAGTCAACATGTCTTCTCACAGTCTCCATGAGGCTGGAGTTTGCAGATGAACTAGGGCCACTGAGGCTCAAGTCTTTGAGGCAGTGGAAATCGTGTTGTCCACTGGGGCTTTAGCCTCTGAAGGCTCTGTGGTGCTGGAGGATCGGTGGGCTCTGGCAGGATAACCCACTAATGTAGACGCTGGCCTGAGGTCGCGGTTCTTCATCACATGAGTCTCTTACGGGGCTGCTTGAGCCTCCTCCCAACATGGCCGCTACATCCTCCCAAGTGAGTTACCCAAGAAATTGCAAGAGGAAAACCCAAATGTCTTTTGTGATATTTGGAAGTCACATGCCTTCATTTTTCTTAACTAGTCTTTTGCTTCTGCCAGTGAGCCCTACTTGGAATAAATGTCATACATGATCATAAAGAGGGGATACATTAGATTGTCTTACACAAGTAGAAGCTGGATAGTTCCACGGTGGCTGTCTACAGCCTGGAGAGGAGGAGGAACCAGTCCAAGAAGCTGGTGCTACAGAACAGAGGGACCAATCAGACAGCCCCAGCCCAGGACTGAAGACTCAGAAACCAGTGAGAGAGTCACTGGTCAGAGTCCCCTTTGGAAGACGACTCTGATTTTGATAATAAAAATTAATAAATGTTTAAAAAGAATTGAAGCAGACAAAATTATGCTATGTGCATACATGAATTTATCACAAACAATCCCATTACTATGTATAAATATTATCCACCCATAAAAACTTCATAAAGCAAATTTTGAATAAATCTTAAAAAAAAAAGAATTTCAGCTGACTTCTAAGCTGCTGGCTGTAATATTCTGGGAATAAGAAGTACACAAAGTAATTATATACCTTTGAAAGGTAATAACGTCTCTGTCCTGCCTGAAACCTCACCAGTAAAGTGCATGGTATAAAGAGGTTTGGAGGTGGCCACGTGCAGAATCAACTCAACCTTGGACTTGGCATGTTCATGTCATTCACATCACCTCTGACTTAGAAGCGCCTTTTTCAAAGCCTGAAGGTCAAACTTGGTGTCAACCAACTTGAGTTTTAGAAATTTGTTATAGCCTACGTTTTTTTTTTTTTAACTGATTTTTTAAAAAAGTAAATGACAGCAGAATGCATTTCAATCCTTATTGCACATATACAGCACAGTTTTTCCTATCTCTGGTTGTATGTAAAGTTTGTTGACACCAATTCATGTCTTCATACATGGACTTTGGATAATGACATCCGTCACATTCCACCGTTCTTGCTAACCCCCCCAAACCCTCCATGTTACCTTCAAAATAAATTCAAAATGGGTGAAACCAGTGTTGTCCAATAGACTGAGGATTGCAGATAAAGTCCACTCAGGTGGTTATACATTTCCTAGGGGAAATCAGTGGAAGCAATCATCGTAGCACAAGCTACGGTCACAGCGCTATGGTTTTAATGTGTGTCCTCCTGATTCCAGGTATTGGAACTGAATAGCAATGTAAAGGTAGAGAAGGGGGAAGCCCTTACAAAGTGACCAGGTCACAGGGGCTCCTGACTCATGACTAGAGTTAGGGCACTGAGGCTAGGAAGTCTTAAGGCTGGGTGGCTACATCATCTTGACTTCTATAAGTGCCTCAGGCTGCTTCTTGGCATGGTGGAATACCAGAAGGGCCAGTGGGTATAAGTAGAAGAAAGAAAAGGGAAACAAACCCCCATAGTAAATAGCCCATCCCCTTGGAAAGGCATCAATCTATTCCTGAGGTTCTGCCTGTGTTACAGCTTTCAGTTACTGTGACAAAATGCCAGAGATAATCAACTTAAAAGGAAAACATATTTGTTTGGGCTCATAGTTTCAGAGGGTTTGGCCCATGGATATTTGGCCTTTTGGATTTGGGCCTGTGGAAACACGGTATTGCACTAAGGCCCACCTCTCACTACTGTCATATTGAGGAATTAAAGTTCCACCCCATGAGTTTTCAGAGGATTTGCTCACCATAGCAAAGCTCGAATAGACTAGCTCACAGTTATAGCTCACAGTTATAGCTCACAGTTATAGCTCACATGTTCTCCCAGTAGGCTGAACTGGGAAACTTAATCCTTCTAACTGGATTGCTGTGGTTAGCATTACAAGATCTCCTGGTTGCATGAGGTCCTTCAAACCTACTCCGAGAATTCAGAAGTGGGCTCAAGACTCCCTGGCAACATTGTGCAGCGCCGCAAGAAAAACCAGTTGTCCAGAGAGAAATCAGAGCCCTTTTAACAGGACATGAGGTCAGCAGCAGATGAAGCAGTGGCACAACACAAGTCACGTTCCAACCACCAGCTCCTGACAAAGTGCATGAGGAAGCCCTCATCCTCAGCGGGGACCACCAACTCATGGGGTCGGTCCGTGGTTAGTCACTTGAGAGATCTGTGACCTACTTCTTATTCAGTCATGGTGTGCCGATGGCCAACTTGAATTTGTAAGGCAGTCACAGTATCCTGAATTGACAAAGCGGTAGGAAATAGAAAATGTACTTGAGAATAGGCACCCTCCGGCACGTCCAGGAAATAATTTCAAATGGGATTTGTAGTCCACATTCACTCGCGAAAGCATCACGCGGACTGTTGGATTGCCACTGAGATGCTTGTTCTAACCTTAAAACTGTTATCGTTTTTTAAAAAAAGAATTAAAAAATTCCCTCCTGAGGTTTGGGTTAGATATCTTTCTGGAGCGTATTTCCTGAATGTTATTGGCCAGGCACGGTGGTGCACGCCTGGCGTCCCAGTAACACGGGAGGCTAGAGCGAGTTTGAGGCCAAGCTCAGCAGCTCAGCAAGTCCACAGCTCAAGGTTTACGAATAAAAAAGGTGCTTCCCCACTACCAAAAAAAAAAAAAAGACTATTATTGGATTTGGTGGGTCTCATAAATTTATTTGAATAGAATTTGCACTTGTGAAAGAGGCCAAAATAATAATAACATGATTCTTTACCAAAAAAAAAAAGATTAGTTTGTACTCTATGGTGTACTATAATTGAACCATTTCTTAAAATTATTCCTCCATATGGTAAAAGTCAAGGTGGGAAGTTTTTTTTTAATGGAGTAATGTGCTAAGTTTGATAAAATTGTCGGTGGTATTTTTCTCTGCCAAAACCTGATGTTGATGTTATAACAACATTCGTGCAAGTTTCGAAAGAAGACGTATTTCTAGGACCCCTGACTGCATGTTTCCGCAGCTTCCACAGAGCCCTTGAGGGTTGAGAGGAAGGCTGTCATACTGAGGTCCAGAGAGGAGCGACCACTTTCCCTTGAGCGTGTAACACGAATCCCCACGCAGGGCTTTCTCAGGGTAAATCCCGCCAAAGATGTACACAGTGAGTGAGTCGGTCAGTTTTCTGTTACTGTGACAAATTACCTAGGATAACCAACCTGTAAGAAGGTCAGGTTTGGTTGGGCTTACAGTTTGGGAGGTTTTGGTCCATAGTCAATTGGGGGGATGCTTTCAGGGCTATAGTGAGCTAGCACATCACAGCGGGTGAAACTTCCCCAGGCAGAACCCAAAGAGCTCCCCCCCCAAAAGATGAGACTCGAGGCCAGACGGGCCGAGGGAAGGTGTCACAGTGGTGCTATTCCTGTGGCCAACTGAAGTGACACATTTGCATGTTTCTGGTTCTATTTAAAGTCCGTCTTTCTAAGAAGGCCCTCTGCTTCCAAGGAGCTTTCCCACCGCCTGGCCAGCGCGTGAGGTTCCCACCCTGAGTCACGCAACCCGTAAGGGAAGGGAAGTTTCAGAGGGCCTTTGTGAAGCAGCGAGCAAGTCTCTGGAGTAGCTGTCATAGTAACTGAAAGGGCTTTGTGCAGCATCCCCGTGGAATCTGTTGAGCAGCCAAGAGCTACTGAAACGGCAGGGATGGGCCCATTCGGATGGGCCTGGGAACAAAGAGGGTTCGGACTTCTCATGGGTACTGACTTCTCATGAATACTGAGTTCTCATGGGTACTGCTTCTGGTAAATACTGAGTTCTCATGGGTGCTGACTTCTCATGAATACTGAGTTCTCATGGGTGCTGACTTCTCATGAATACTGAGTTCTCATGGGTGCTGACTTCTCATGGGTACTGTCTTCTAATGAGTACTCACTTCTCTGAGTATTGACTTCTCATGGGTACTGTTTCCTTGTGAATACTGAGTTCTCATGGGTACTGATTTCTCATGAGTATTGATTTCTCATGGGTACTATCTTCTAATGGGTACTGACTTCTCATGAGTACTGACTTTTCATGCGTACTGTCTTCTAATGGTACTGACTTTCATGAGTACTGTCTTCTCATGGGTACTGTTTTCTTGTGAATACTGAGTTCTCAAGGGTACTGACTTCTCATGAGTACTGATTTCTCATGGGTACTGTCTTCCAATGGTACTGAATTTCATGAGTACTGTCTTCTCGTGGGTACTGTCTTCTTGTGAATACTGAGTTCTCATAGGTGCTGACTTCTCATGGGTACTGATTTCTCATGGGTTCTGACTTCTCATGGATACTGACTTCTCATTTCTGGTGCTAACGAAAGCTACTGTTTCTCATCTTCTTAGCCTCCTCCGGAGATGTTCTTAATCCATGAAGAGTAGCTCCCTGCTGCCCTAAAACTTAGGAAGGACAAGTGGGTCTTTATCTTCAACTGAGCCATCAGCTAGCATCACTGCAGGTGAGGTCTCTTCTTACACCATCGGCTTGGCATAGCTCAGCCTTTCTCTAAGTCTCTCTCAAATCTCAGATTTTCCTCTGCATCTAAAGTGTGGCGCTCCGCACAGGGAATCTGTGTCTGTTTAAGACAGCTTATCTGGCGACCTAGAGCAAGGAGGAGGGCCTTCCTAGTCCTCCTCAGAATGAGAAGTGGAAGGCTGCGGGTGGATCCAGTTTTCTTCTTCTTCTTCCTCCCTCTTCATCCTCTTCCTCCTCCTCCCTCCTCCTCCTCTTCCTCTTCCTCCTCCTCCTCCTCTTCCTCCCTCCCTCCTCCTCCTCCTCCTCTTCCTCTCCCCTCCTCCTCCTTTTCTTCTTCCTTCTCCTCCTCTTCCTCCTTCTCCTCCTCCTCTTCCTCCTCCTCCTCTTTCTCCTCCTCTTCCTCCTTCTTTCCTCCTTCTCCCTCTCCTCCCCCTCTTCTCCTCCTCCTCCTCCTTCTCCTCCTCCTCTTCCCCCTCTTCTTTCTCCACCTCTTCCTCCTTCTCTTCCTCCTCCTCCTCCTCCTCCTCTTCCTCTTCCTCCTCCTCCTCCTCTTCCTCCCTCCCTCCTCCTCCTCCTCCTCCTCTTCCTCTCCCCTCCTCCTCCTTTTCTTCTTCCTTCTCCTCCTCTTCCTCCTTCTCCTCCTCCTCTTCCTCCTCCTCCTCCTCCTCTTTCTCCTCCTCTTCCTCCTTCTTTCCTCCTTCTCCCTCTCCTCCCCCTCTTCTCCTCCTCCTCCTCCTTCTCCTCCTCCTCTTCCCCCTCTTCTTTCTCCACCTCTTCCTCCTCCTCTTCCTCCTCCTCCTCCTCCTCCTCCTCCTCTTCTTCTTCCTCCTCCTCCTCTTCCTCCTCCTCCTCTTCCTCCTCCTCCTCCTCCTCTTCCTCTTCCTCCTCCTCCCCCTCTTCCTCCTCCTCTCTTCCTCCTCTCCTCCTCCTCCTCTTCTCCTGGTGAACTTCATTGAATAAGATCTTTTGTTTACTCCAGAGACAGAGTAGAGAGTGGAGAGAAAAGGACTCCCCCCCTGTGGTCCAGGGCACGGCTTGGGGACACGGTAGAGCTCTGACCTAGGCAGAGCGTCTTTCCTCAACAGTGTCCTCTCCCCACAGGTGACCTCTGTCAAAGCCACCCTCTGAAATGCGGCAAACCCACTCTCATCCTGATGGCGTTAGGGGAATGGGCGTCTGATCCATTCCAGAGTCTCCCTCCACTCATCCTCTGTCCTTTATTCCCAAAGCCAGTGGTCCTGGGTCTGCAGTGTCAAGAGACCAAAGGGACTGACTTAAAATGGTCCTGGGCAGCCTGGCTACTTCTAACCAGCCGCTCCTGCCCGGTGGAAAGGAAGAAGTCCGTTAGGTCATTGACCACAAGCCCTCTGTGCAGCAGAACAGGTGCTGGACATTGTTCATCAAACCCAAGAACGCAGCAATCCATAGCAGGTGTGATGTCCAGTCCCTCTGACCCTGTCCTCTTGCTGCATGGTATCCGTCCACACCGAAGCAGAATTCAGACCACACACTCCAGCACCTGGGTGTCTGGCTGGGTTTGGATTTCCTGCAGTGTGGCAGTGGACCAAACAGCCCTGACCATGGGTCAGTTTCTATTAGTTACAGCGAAGCTTCTTTCTCCCATGCCATGGGGCCCTTCCAAGTTGTGAGCAAGCGTTGAGGTTTCCTTGGGCATGTTTGTGGCACACGATGCAGACCAGGCTCACCAGTCAGTGCGAAGGGCCGGGTAGAAAGCAGGAGGTTGACCCACCTGTCGTTACTCCACTCCGAGTGCTTCACGAACACTCTCCAGTCGAGGTACGGACTTCACACTGCTCCTTCCAGCCTGTACTGTTAATATACAGAGAGAAAACCAAGAGAAACGGAGAGGGCTTAGCTGAAATCAACCCAGTCCACCCAAAGATGGGTAGAACGTAAACCTCTGCCCATTTATAAAGCAGTAAAAGGAAAAGGAAAATGACCAGGAATGAAAGACCCCGCATCCTTGAGCGTCCACTGCCCGTCTCCCTGTCCCTCCAGGACACTCTTCCTGGGCGTTGGGATGCCATGTTGAGTCCTGCGTCTTCATATGTGAACAAAGGAAAGTTCTGTCTGATTCATTCCACTGTCTTTCCTGTTCCCATCCCTCCCCTTCATTCTCCTTTGTCTAATCTATTGAACTTCTGTTCTTCCCTCCACGACCCTTATTATGTGTTAGCATCCACATATCAGAGAGAACATTTGATTTGACCTTTGCTATTTTGGGGGACCAAATTATTTCACTTTAGCATAATAGTCTCCAGTTCCATTCATTTTACTGGCAAATGAGATGATTTCATTCTTCTTTGTGGCTGAGTAATATTCCATTGTGTTTATATACATCACATTTTTGTGATCCATTCATCTGTTGAAGGGCACCTAGGTTGCTTCCATAGCTTAGCTATTGTGAATTGTGCTGCTACACACATTGATGTGGCTGTTGTCACTGTAGTATGCTGACTTTAAGTCCCTTGGGTATATACAGAGGCATGGGATAGCTGGGTCACATGGTGGTTCTGTTCCAAATTTTCTGAGGCATCTCCATAGTGCTTTCCAGAGTAGTTGCGCCCATTGGCAGTCCCAGCACATGAACAGGCTCCTAATAAACAAAGACACACGCATGCACGTTTAATATGTCAAAATGCACTCTACTGTCACGCACATCTAGTCTCTGTCCACGCCCATGCTGTTACATTCCTTTTTTAAATTATCATAGTCACTCTATCATAAGTAGAAATTCAAGGTATTGAAGCCAAACAGTTTTTAAGAACCTAATTTTCACACCATAAGATCGGGGAGGGAAAACCAGAAGTTCAATGGGTTAGACAGAGGAGAACCAAGGAAAGACAGTGGAATGAATCAGACAGAACTTTCCTATGTTCAAGTTCAGTTTTAAAGAACTCAGAGTTGAGTCCTGAACTGAAGAAGAACTAGGAAGGCAATGACCATTATTTCGTGCACATCCTTATCCAAAAGTTGAGAACCATTTCCTTGTGGGCGCTAACCATGGCGACACGTCTTCTTGTTTATACTTTGACATGATAAGGAAAAAGCAAACTCACGTTTTCTGTAGCCAAAGCAGTAGAAAAATGTTATTTTAAGAAAAATTTAATATAAACTTCAACACGACAATATGGAGAAGATTTTGAGCCAAGTGACAATTTTATTTTTTTGTCTTAAAAGAAAATCAGTTTCTTTCTTTCTCTCCTTCTGTGGTCGGAACTTCAAACGGACTCATCACTGGGTCTGAGCACATTGAAGTATCGTTTTCTGGGCTGCACACTCTGGAGCCAGCACCACGCCCAGGAAAGGAGACCTGCCCTGTTTCATCTGGGACGCAGCGAGTCCACCTCTCTCCCCCTCTCTGCCCCGTCCCCACCTCTCCCTCCCCCCATTGGGCACGGATTTCCTGGTGTGGCTTCAGCGCCCTCCGGTCCTGCCCACAGGATGTCAGAGCCCCTCTCCCAGCCCAGCTACAAAGCAGGGCTCGGGATTCCCACCCACGCCCTTCTGGCTCAGAGCACCGTCCTCATCCGTCTCCAGAAATTCAAGTCTTTCAAGTCAGATGAAAGAAGAACTGGGCGCCAAGAGGGATCCTTGGGAAGCTGCCTGATTAAATCAGACCTCCCGGCCCCTCCCCTTTGAGGTCCCAGGAATAAAGTGCTTCAGCGGAGGTGACCTTAATGAAGTGGTGAACGTCGTAGATCACACACACACACACACACACACACACACACACACCACTTTGGACGCCAGCTCTTCTGACCCCCACCCCCAGGCTTTCTTTTCCAAGAAGCAATTGACCTGCTGCCCTGGCTGGCCTCAGGGGACAGGAGATGTCACATTTCTCAGCAAACTACCTGTTACCTGCAGGAGAAATGCAGGCCCAAAATAATGTCCCTGAGACCAAGTAGAGGTCCTATTCCAAGAGTAACCCCTAAAGAAAATTCCCCAAATAAGTGGAATGTAAGTCTATAAATTTAAAATTAACCCAGGTAATTTTCCTTCCCGTGTATCCATCTGTAAATAATAAAACTAAAGAAGAGAAAGCTAAGCCAAGATTTGGGGGGTTTGAAATAAAATTTACAGCTTTGTTACAATAGAAAGTGGGACTGCCAAGCCCTCCCTGAAAATAATGTTTTAGACATATTTTATGCGGTGAAATACTCAGGGGCCAGTGTTGGCATTCAAGTCTGTTATTGCAATCACCAAATGTCACTGTTGCCACAGGGCGATAGGGCAGTGGTAATACAAATAACATTACGCTTCCTCCTCTTAATTTCCCTGCAAACTGTAGCGAAGCCGACGTTCATGGAGACTTAGAAACACATAGAGCCAAAGTTAATGACCCAAGAATAAACCTTCCTCCACACTGGGATGTGAAATAGTCCTGTCGAAGGAAATAGATCAAAAATATTTCCTCTGGCTTCACGGCTTGACGCAACCAAGGCCTAGTATTCTAATTCCAAAGACTCCCTAGATTTTCTGCAAATTGGGAGGAGAGACACAAATGGTGAGTTAATGTGAAAACAAAATGTAGAAGGTGGTGATGGAGAATGGGGGGGGGGTGGGGAGAAATCATTTTGGTTCTCAGTCCTCTAGAGACAGAACCCTCAACTCAATATCAAGACCATGTGATCCCCATTTGAGAGCCTTGGTCCTAATGATGGTGATGTTCTGTAGTTCTGTGCTGCCTACTACGGAAGTTCTGGACAACCCAGGGCTGGGTTCAGTATGGTAGTCCTCAGAAACATAGGGCTGGATTCAATATGGTAGCCCTTAACAACCCAGGGCTGGATTCAATATGGTAGTCCTCAGAAACATAGAGCTGGATTCAATATGGTAGCCCTTAACAACCCAGGGCTGGATTCAATATGGAAACCTTCAACAACCCAGGGCTGAATTCAGTATGGAAGCCCTCAACAACCCAGGGCTGAATTCAGTATGGTAGTCCTCAGAAACATAGAGCTGGATTCAATATGGTAGCCCTTAACAACCCAGGGCTGAATTCAATATGGAAGCCCTCAACAACCCAGGGCTGAATTCAATATGGAAGCCCTCAACAACCCAGGACTGAATTCAATATGGAAGCCTTCAACAACGCAGGACTGAATTCAGTATGGAAGCCCTCAACAACACAGGACTGAATTCAGTATGGAAGCCCTCAACAACCCAGGGCTGAATTCAGTATGGTAGTCCTGAGAAACATAGGGCTGGATTCAATATGGTAGCCCTTAACAACCCAGGGCTGAATTCAATATGGTAGTCCTCAGAAACATAGAGCTGGATTCAATATGGTAGCCCTTAACAACCCAGGGCTGGATTCAATATGGAAACCTTCAACAACCCAGGGCTGAATTCAGTATGGAAGCCCTCAACAACCCAGGGCTGAATTCAGTATGGTAGTCCTCAGAAACATAGAGCTGGATTCAATATGGTAGCCCTTAACAACCCAGGGCTGAATTCAATATGGAAGCCCTCAACAACCCAGGGCTGAATTCAATATGGAAGCCCTCAACAACCCAGGGCTGAATTCAATATGGAAGCCCTCAACAACCCAGGGCTGAATTCAGTATGGAAGCCCTCAACAACCCAGGGCTGAATTCAGTATGGAAGCCCTCAACAACCCAGGGCTGAATTCAGTATGGTAGTCCTGAGAAACATAGGGCTGGATTCAATATGGTAGCCCTTAACAACCCAGGGCTGAATTCAGTATGGAAACCTTCAACAACCCAGGGCTGAATTCAATATGGAAGCCTTCAACAACCCAGGGCTGAATTCAATATGGAAGCCCTCAACAACCCAGGGCTGGATTCAATATGGAAGCCGTCAAAAACACAGGGCTGTTCAGTGCTTAAAATATGCCTAGGCGTCGGTGAAACTGAGCTCCTCGCTGCACTCAATGCTGATTGAGATTTAAGTTGCCACATGTGGCTAGTGGCTGCACTGTTGGACAGGAAAAATCCAATATGTGGATATGATTCTTGGGTCCATGATGGAAGGATCTTGAAGCAGATACCTGTTAGACAACAACAGACAAAGCACCCAGACACACGGACACAATGTGCATTGTGCACACACGCCCCAGTGCCCGTTCTCAAAGTTAATGCGTCTAAATCCATGGTCAGGAAGAGAATCTGCTTCCTAACTGGAGAATGCCTTGTGCTGCTTCGTTTCTGTGCCAGGCCCCTGCCGCAGCCAACGCTGAAGAAGCCAAGGCGCTCATTTTCAGACTGACCCACCCTTCCGTCAGGCAGACATTAAGTTTGCTAAACCTTCACATTTATTCATTCTCTTTACTTTATGCCAGATTACATTCTTAAGCTAAGCAAGCATTAGACGCCTTGGTGATTTACTTCTGGTCAGAGCAGCATTCCAGCAAGCTCAGGTATTTATTTGCTTCAGTTACAATGATCCCTTTGGAGGGAAATATTTTTGCTCAATAACTAACTGTTACTTAATGGCATTGCAAATATTTTAAAGTCAGGTACACTCAGCCAAGGCCCTCATGTATCAAAAGAAAAAAAAAAAAAAAAAGCAAGGTATTTTTCTCCTCTGTGCAAGGTCCCAGTTTCTCATGTCTTAGTGATTCCATTTTGCCAAAAGGGAATAGAACCTCTTTGAGTCGGCACATGCCCCCTGCATAAGGAAATTGAATACCGTGAATACGTTAGTCCTAAAAAATACTCAAGATAGATTTTTACATGATGTAGTAGATAAGGGGTGAGCATTTATCTTCCATCAACGGGACAGAAAGCAAAGGTTGGAGGTTTTGCACACGACATAGTTTCTGTTACGGCCCCTGCACTCTGCCCTGGGAACACAAGAGCATCCAGACAATATGCAAACAAATGAGCATGGGGGGCTGGGGTTGTAGCTCAGTGGTGGAGCACTTACGTCACACGCATGAGGCACTGGGTTCGATCCTCAGCACCACAGCAATCAATAAATAAAGCAAAGATATTGATTGGGTCCATCTACAACTAAAAAATATTTTTTTAAATGAGCATGGTTGTCTTCCAATAAAACTTTATTTACAAACACCATGTGGACGCGGATTTGGCCTCCAGACTGTGGTTGGCTGGGTACCCAGAGACTTAACCTTAAAGGTCCACAACATGTTGTGTGTAGCTACCTCCCTTACAAACCATGAGTGTGGACTGTGTCTCCCTAAAGAACACCTTACAAAACACGGCTTTACAGGAATCTTGAACACTAGACAAGATCACATTGTGCTTCCATCCTTGAACCCCCAAACCGTTGACCTGGGGTCTTGTCACAGCACACCATCTGCACAGATGTCACTTGGCATCACTGTAGGATAAAAACCCAAAGCACACCTACTGTTCCAGCGTCATCCTTGTCTGTGCAAGCACTGGACCAAAATCTATCTTTTTATCCTCTGTATTCACCTAATTACCACAGATTCCTGCCAGAAAACATCCAAGTCATGAACCCAGGCAAATGTCTTTGGAGGAAAGTTTTTGCATGAAAACTCTCATTGTTTTGTGATAGCCCTTATTATTGGGTTGGATCTCACACAATCAGGGAGTGGTCACTATTGCATTGCGTGAAGAAAATCTGTAGCAAAGTCCACCAGGGTTCGGGAGGTACAGCACACGGTCAGTAGTCGAGCTATAGCCCAGCTGGGCTTCCTACTGTGTCCTGGGGATTTTGACTGAACTCGAATAACACATTTGCAGGAGATGGTTTTCTTGTTTTTAGTAGTACTGACTTGGGGGACCAGGTAATTATGTCTATTGGGGGTTTTTCCCTTCCATGGTAGGACAAAAAAGTCAAGTATTCCTAATGATGTACAAATCTGCTATATTCACATACGTGGGCATATGTATGTATAATTTAAACAAAAATTTACTTCCTAGTTTAAACATGAAAGTAACATGCTTACAAATGTCTCCAGTTCTACCATTTGAATGCATTTTACTCCTGTTTTAAAATTAATTAATTTACTTGTTCTAATCTGTTGCACATGGCAGCAGAATGCTCTTTGATTTATTTACACAAATGGAGATGATTTTTGACTTCTTTGGTTGTACCCAAAGTAAGGTCACACCACTCATGCAATCATTCATGTACCCAAGGTAATGATGTCTGTCTCATTCCACCATCTTTCCTACCCCCCTGCCTCCTCCCTCCCTCCCTTGTGCCATGCCCCACCCAAAGTTCCTCCACTCATCCCATGCCCCCCCCCATTATGGATCCGCATCCACTTATCAGAGAAAACATTCGGCCTTTGTTTTTTTTGTGGATTGCCTTAATTCACTTAGCTTGATATTCTCCAACTCCATCCATTTACCTGCAAATACCATGATTTTATTATTTTTGAATGCTGAGTAATATTCCACTGTGTACATATACCACAGTTTCTTTATCCTTCATCTGTTGAAGGGTATTTAGGTTGCTTCCACAGGTTGGCTATTGTGAATTGAGCTGCTATAAACATCGATGTGGCTGCGTCACTATAGTATGATGGTTTTAAGTCCTTTGGGCGAATGCGTTTAGCTCTTCGTTAGGATTATGCATTGTTGGTTTGGCTCATTGCATTTCCAGAAGGAACTCACTTTCTCTCTCTGGGTAAGTTGGTTCTGCAGAACAGGGTGTGGCGTGCACGTGAGGTCTGATGTCTAAGGATGGATTCTGCGTCAGCCCAGGGCCACATTCCCCAGCTGCTGTGCCTATACAGGAATGCAGGGACAGAGGTCAGCACCAAAGTATCGTCCCCATCCCAGCAGACCACCTGACATAGGAGCCTGCTCCCACTCTATCTCCCCGGGCACTGTCTTACCCCGGAGAACACAGAGGGGGCGCTGTTGTCATTTGGATCACAGTGATGTATCTCCGGATCCTTGATGTGGGATCTGAGAGCTGAGCCGTAGAGCACTTGCCTCGCATGCGACGACCCTGGGTTCTTGTCACATGCTAGGCAATTGGGGACTACTGCAAAAACAAGCAAACAAAAAGCTTATCTACCCTTGAATCGCAGCTTGTACAACAAAACTTTTTTTTTTCTTTTTCCCCCGAAACACATTAAGAGGAGGCAAACAGTCAGTGTCCCCTTTACCCCTCAAAACACGAACCTGGTTTTGCTACTGAATGTTATTCTAATGAATGAAGCAGCCGCAAAGGGGATAGTAGGGGCCTTTCTCACTCTGGATTATCAGCCTCAGATTCAGTGGTTCTGTGTCCGCTGGTAAATTCTCAGCCACCCTGAAGTCCAGTTTTCCTGTTTCCAAAGCAGATAATGTGAGAATCCGTACTGCAGGCTCTGCACACCCAGCCTGGAGATCCTAGAGACAGCAGAGGATATCACTGGGGATATTACGTGACATTGACGGTTCTTTTCAAAAGCGCGTGGCTATTCCTGATGAACATTTAGAACCGTGCTTCTTAAACTTAGTGACCCATGAGAATCACCGGGTGGTTTCTCCATGTCATAGATCTACCCCACCCAGCCCCACGCAAGAGTCCCCCATGCAGTAGGTCTGCGTGGGGCCCAGTACTTACCACTGACCACGGATCCTCGGGGCACACGGATGCTCCTGCTTCAGAGGCCACAGTCACCATGAATCTAGGGAGATATTTAACTGTCATCCCTATCAGTATTTGTACGCGTTAAACAGCCAAATTCAATCAAGTGAAGAACATTGTTGTTCTGCATGAACTCAGACTATATTTTTTAATTAATTGTGTGGTCTGCGTGGGCCACCCAAAAGCCCTTGGGACACACGTGCCCCACGCCAGAGGCTTTGTCTCTGGACGCCCTGCGTGGGCGAGATGGCCGTGGAGGGGCGAAGACTCGGCCGCTGCTAAGTGTTGATCACTTATCACAGCAAGACAGAAAGCCCGCTGGAACCCTCAAGAGGCTTAGATGTAGTCACGCCACCTCAGGACGTTCTTGGGAACTCAGTGAAGATGGTGACTTTGTGGTGGAAACTGGAAATCTTAGCGTCTGCGCTTTTCGGGATGAATCATCACCATCATCAGGCGGTGTGCATGTGAATGTGCGTGGGGACCTCCTGTCTGAGCCTCAGCCTGGCTCATTAGAGTTCAGGGGAAAGGGACTTAACACTTCAAAGGCTGTCATTTAAAATGAGACCACTTGGTTCATGAAACAGCATCGTTGTTCTTTACATCCCATCAAAAAGGATTACAAAATGGATGGCGTTGGTTTAGAAAACCTAGCAGGGGGCCTAAGCGCCCCCCAGGTGGCAGGTCCAGCGGCTTGGGGCTTACTTCAGCACGTGGCCAGGGAGACGGTCTGGTGACCCCCTGCTTCTTGGTGGAATCTGCCCAAGACCCTGGTACTGGCTGGAAGTGAGTGGCTGCAGCCCAAGCCTGCTCGGCGAACCCCAAGCCGAGCGGCACTTCCCCCGGCTGCTGGAACAGGTAGCCTGGCTTCTCTTGTTCCTGGCTACCTGTCAAGGTGAACGCGGTTAGCAGGAGTCAGTCAAAACCTTGCTCTGGTGCATCGCATCACAAAGTAGTGACATTAGGAAGTAGGGAGCGTCCTTGTCCCTCTAACTCCCAGAGGCCAGAGAAGACAGCCAAGTTGACCGAGTCTGTTGGGGGTGGGGCAGCTGAAAGTTCTAGAATCTAGATGCCCACCCTTGACCGGTGCATAGGCTATTATATATATTCGGTGAAAAGAAATGTGTTCGAGATTCAGATACTTTTGTAGCAAGATAAAAGAAACAGCCAAGCAATAAAAGTCATTTTCAAATGGATTCCGCCTTGGCTGAACGTTTAGGGCCACTCCATGCTGTGCTCTAGGACATTCGATCGCAGAGGGACTTTTTTGTTTTTTTGTTTTCTCAAAATGTGAGCCAAGAGACTGCTTTAGAATCACCTATATTGGCTAAATTAAAATGCACACAAACATTTTAAAAAATCGAACTATAGTGCAGTGGTCTGAATGTTTGTGCCCCTTTCTTCCCTAAATTCATAGATTGAAACCTAATCACCAGATGATGATATATCAGGAGGTGGGACTCTGGGGACTGCTCAGGATACAAGGGTGCAGCCC
Source organism: Callospermophilus lateralis (assembly GCF_048772815.1). Classification (NCBI taxonomy): domain Eukaryota; kingdom Metazoa; phylum Chordata; class Mammalia; order Rodentia; family Sciuridae; genus Callospermophilus; species Callospermophilus lateralis. The sequence goes on along the minus strand of NC_135326.1, from coordinate 8,483,150 downwards.
CGTGAATAGGACAAGGGTCCTTATACAAGACCCAGAGAGCCCCCTGCCCTTCCACCATGGAGGACGCAGGAGAAGGCACATCTAGGAGCCAGGAAGCAGCCCTCAGCAGACCCCACGTCTGCCACACCTGGAGCTCGGGCTTCAGTCTGAACAAGCCACAAAGGTGGAGGTGACTCCGTGACTTTGGGAAACGCCTTCGACTCCGTGCTCCTGTGGGTCAAGAGTACCCGTGCCAGGGGAGGGACCTGGGGCAGGAAAGACGGTGCAGTGAGACGGACACCATCGCCCTGGGTACATGTGTGACTGCACGTGTGGTGCGACGCCGCGTCACGCTCAGCCAGAGAAATGAAACGGGCTCCAGGTGGGCTCAGTGACTGGAAATGCTTTCTGCTGTCACGAATAACTAATAATAGTTAGACAAAACAGAAATAAAATAAGTAAAAATTAAAAAGGAAACAGAAATACTGACATTGCCAAATAGAGATGCTTTGCACTCTTTCTTTTTACAGCGCAGTGTTAATGACCAGTAGAGGCGGACCACCCATCTACTGCAGAGACTGGACACTGTGCCCGACTTGAGCAATTTCTATTAACAATTGTCCCTGGGATTCATATCCTCCCAATTTTAGGTAAATATTTTTAAACCTTAGTAAGTATTTCAATGCACGTGAGCAGACAGAGGATTTTCATTTATTGATGGAGGAATGAAATCTCGAAGAAATGTTATAACCAGTCAAGAAGCAAGAGGTAAATTATGAAAAAGATTTTGAAAATAACTCAAGATAGACCAAACGACATTTTTCTAAAATAAGAAGACATTATTCCGAGGAATGACTGAGAATAATGAGAGGCTGTTCTCCAACAAGCAACGGAAATGGGAAGACTCTTGTGCTCACGTGGACATCGGAGGTGATAAAATCCGAGCCTGGTGCTCCCAGGCCCTAGATGGACCTAACAACCCGTTCTTTATGAAGTCAAGGGCTTTCCAAGTTAGTAGCTGATTACCAGGTTCAAGAGAAGAGTCCTCTCTACAGAGAACACGGTGCAGTCGTCATTAAAGCAATTAGCTCTTCTGTTTTAGGAGCCCCCCGAAGGATGCTCCGGAGAGAGGCAGCTTGACCAAGCCTGCTCTGAAGGGTGGTGGGTTCTTCCCTAGCTGTTGCTTTAAAATCTAAGAACATGGGGAGGGTTCAATGAGGGAGCCAAACTCTGTGCATTAATTTTCCAGATGTAAGCAATTGAAAATTTATAAGCAATTTAAAAGATGTGTTAAGAGCTGGTCGCGGTGGCCCAGACCTGTCATCCCAGCGGCTCGGGAGGCTGAGGCAGGAGGATCGTGAGTTCAAAGCCAGCCTCAGCCAAAGTGAGGCCCTAAGCAACTCAGGGAGACCCTGTCTCTAAATAAAATTCAAAAAAGGGCTGGGGATGTGGCTCAGGGGTCGAGTGTCCCTGAGTGCAATCCCTGGTATAAAATGAAAGTGTGTTGAAGATTGGGAGAGGACGGGGGGTCCTTGTCTCTTGGAACTGCAGACACAGCTGAGATCTTGGCATGCATTAGCTCCTGTGATCTGCACTTGCTTCTTGCCCGTGCATTCAGTGGCACTTGGACCTGGAGAATAGAATGAATTGATGTTGCTTCTAGCAAAGATGTGTTAATGTGTGGATGTATTTTAGGGGTGCACGTCGCTACCCCACGGCGGGGAATTACCCAGCCCCGGAGTCAGTAGGGCAGAGGCTGAGAAGCCCTGGGCTTGGGTTTCCACCTTCGGAATCTTGGAATGTCCCTGGGCCGAGGCTCACTGCAGCTGCGACTTGAGACCCGGGTTTCCAGGAAAGAGTTCTGAGTGAGCCCCACCTCCCTGTTGGTCAGCGTCTCCTGGCAACGCGTCTGGCCAGCCAGCGGGCTTCCCGGTAATAACTTGGGGGTGATGTCAGGCCAACTCTGCCCCATCTGTCTGCGACAGGGAGTCCACCTTAGCGGAGCCCGGCTCTGCACGCGCTGCCTGGCCAGACGGCGTGTGGTACAGCTGTGTTTGCACGCAGTTTGGATTGCAAACACTGGCCGTTTGTAACGTCCAGGCCAAGGATGGGAGGCACCTGGGTGGCTGGGAACGAAGTGGGATCCGAAGACACACGCTAAACATTCTGCAGTGCCCAGGACTGACCCCCAGAATCACCCACTCCAAAAGATCTGTAGCGAATCCTTAAAATGCTTTAAGTTCTTAGAACTCAGATTTGATGTGGTGCCAGCATTCCTTTCTGCATACGGGCTGGACTTTCTCAGCCCAGAAGCTGGGCACGGTGGCCCTGGATCAAGTAGCCGCCTCTCCACGTGCTCCCAGTTCCTCAGAGTGGTTGGTCCGGACAGCTGTCTGGGCAAACCTTCTGACCCTGGTACCTGCTCTCTCTCTCTCTCTCTCTCTCTCTGTCTCTGCTCTGTGACCTCCATGCCAGGTGACATATACCAACATGAGCAGATGCCCAATGGAATTTTTTACCCAGCCACCTGAGGGACAGCTAGCAAACACTGTTTCCCTGGAGTTGTTCACATTTCTTAGAATTTAACTCAAATCTGCACGTGAACTCTCGGCTTTCACCGTGAGCACATTTCCTCTGTAGCACCCCTGAGGGTATTTGCGCTGGGGATATATCGACACTGACGTCACGCTCTTCCAAGGGGTGTGCACGTGCGCTGTGCAGGGGGGAGGTGCTCGTGGGTGGAGGGCGAGGAGCTTTAAAAATTAGATATTATTTTTCTGTGTATGGCTGTTGGATTAGTCCAAGCCTCCAGATTTGGCTGGAAAAAAAATCACCCCGAAATTGGGTCTCAGACTGAGAGGCCTTGGCTGTTGATTTAGCGTGTGATGAATTCTGGTTATATCCGAGGTCTTTTCCTCTGACGGTGGGTCTCAACAGATGTGCATTCTGTAGACTACGGGAGACATTTTTTTCCAGTGGCCAGTGCTCTGTGTGCAAAGGGATGAATGTCCCTAGGTCCACTTTAATAAAAGCTCATTCGTAATAATTCCATTAGGCACTCACAGGAAACTCCCCGGACACTGGAGATGGTGACTGCAGTGTCAGCCAGCACCTTCTGCAGACGGAGACGTCAAATTCTGAGGCTTGTGTTCCGGGCTCTCAGGAAGCGCACCCCGATCCGTTTGATGTTGCTTTATGCATCGTGGCCGACTTCAAAAATTTTCGAAAAAATTATTTGATTCTACCTAGACTGGTTTTTTTTTTTTTTTTTGGCTTAAAATATGATCCAGGGTCTTCCAATCACACGTCATTTCTGCGATTCCCGCTGCCATCCGAATCGAGGGAACACTCAAAGAATTGCATTTTGACACATCAGCACAGAATATTATTGCTTTATAAAACACATTCCATGGTGTTATTTCCTAGCATGCTCAGGAAGAAAAAAAAAATCAGCTGGCTAATAGCTAGACCACAAACATGAAGATCATGCAGACTGTGGACTCAAGTGTCCTTTCCCACTCGCTGGCCCCCTGCAGCATGCTCTCGGCAAACCCAGAAATCCCACGGCGTCTCCGCCAGGCCCCCCGAGAGGAGCAGGACTTGGGTGGCCGGAAGCCGCTGATCCGTTAACAATCCAAGCCTGCAACAGGACTGTGCGGATTTGGCTGCTTGGATTCTGAAATGTGCCCCCTACGCCCAGGACAGGCAGCCGGACTTCTCCATCTGGGGGCATGCAGGGTATCTCAGCAGACCGTTCTGTCCTGCAGCTGGACCTTGTGTCACCTGTCGCTGTGTTCTCAGGCACCTGAGCCACCAGGAGTGGCCCTGACACTGTCAATTCAAGCATGAGCCAAAGAGAGCTCTAGGGGAGACACAGCCGCCGTCCCAAGTTCCTGGAAGAGCTCTTCACAGGGGCCAGCCCTGGGTGTGTGCCCCGCACGCACGTCAGTTAGAAATAAAAACAGGTTTTAGAAAAGCAAGATGAGGGGTGAGGTTCCTAGTCTGGCAAAACCACTTTCCCTGAATAGGAAAAGCCTTCCAGACGCAGTGTGATAACCGGGGTTACTTTGTTCCAAAACAAGGGGACAAGCGCTCTTTTATCTTCAATCTGCCTCAGGCCATTTCGCAAGGAGGCCTTCTGCTCCCTGAGAAGCCAAAACCTTTGATTCGCTCACTGTAAACTGCAATACATATTTGAGTCTGTGTGCAGGTGCGGTGGGAAGGGAGCTGGGATCCGGGCCTCTCTGATTGATGTTCATAAGGCAAAAAAAAAAAAAAAAACCAAAGATGTTTTCACACTGCGCTGCTTGGGTTTCTCTGTCTGTTCTGGACTCTTTGTAATGGAAAGAGCTTCTTTGTTTTGAAAGTTTGACGCCTTCCTTAAGATCAAGCTACTGGTCTTATCGGTCTGTGTCGTTTATACCTACAGGACACTTGATGATGATGTTATTTAACTAGAAAAATAGATGCACGTATGGATGCAGAAGGAGACACTGACATGGGCGCAGTTACACAAGAATCATTCACCCTTGATTGTCTGGCTTTGTCGAAGAAAATGGGTGGGCAGTTCACCTCACGTATCTCTCCAAATCCCTTCCCTGTTTGAGCCCCCAGGCAACTCTGTGCTAGATTTCAAGGAGGAGAAATAGGAGGCTTCAGAGAACAGCCAAAAGTATGGGACAAGGTGGTATCCACATCTTGTGTGCTGTGGTACTTCAGTAAAGTTTCTGAACCTCTCTGTTCATTGATTGTTTTTTTCACTTGCAAAACGGGATTGAAAACTGTTCCCCTTTCATATGAGAGGGGTGTGAAGGTTAAACACAGCATGAAATTTAGTGGAACACTTTGTGACCCTCCATGCTATGGAAGTGTTGCTACGACTGTTATCACAGATACTGAGTCAATCTCCTAAAATATGAATCACTGTCCCCAAGGCCACAACAACATATTTGTCATTTAAATGCAGGTCTGACTCCATGGCTCTTTCCTAAGGACAGCTTTGCCAATGGGAGTTTGGATCTGATATCCTGAATTGATTTTCTCAACTTTGTGGAGCTTGGATTTCATGAAGTAGGACGTATTCTTCTTTGGTCTCCTTTTCCTTATTGGTGGACTCTGGCACAGACGCTTCCTCATTATAATTCCTGTGATCCTCAAAGGTAGGATAAGTATCCGATAATTTTAAAGCATTTGAAAATTATGGCAAGTTGAAAGGCTTTAAGGTACCTTGCTTTCCCATAATACCAAACCAACTCCATCTTTTCTCCATTGATGGATAATAAGTAAAAAGGGCTGGGGATGTTGCTCGGTGGTTAAGCACCCCTACGCTCAGTCTCCAGTACTGAAAGAAGAAAAAGGAAGAATTGGTCTTTTGGTCTTGTAAAGGAGAATATTTGATGGGTGGAGTAACAGAGTGAATGATAGCTGTTTGATTTAAACTTTCTGAAAGTTCCCTAGAATTTAAAATAAAAGGAATTTTGACTTTAGCACCATACGTCCTGGGGTTGGCTGGAACTAGATATATTTCAATGATGGTTTTACATATAAAACCTTCCACAGGCCTTAAAGCCATGTCTTATTTTATGCAGAGTTTTCTATCCTTACATCAGAAAAGAGAATTAACATGTGAACATTCGTGAGAGTAAATGAGAGGCTTTATGTGAAGATGAATCATGGAACCTATTTAATGATCTTACATTTACAGTGGAATACTACTTAGCCTTTAAAAAGGTCTTGTTGACTCATGATTATAACTGCGTTTGTCTTTCCACGTAAAGTTGAGAATCATGTTTTCCACGGGTACCATCTCGAGCAATCTTACCTTTGGGTAGCCTTGGCACGTGGAGTTTAAATATTTAAAAACATCAATCCATCTGTGTCTTTTGCTTCTGCTTTACCAAAATTAGAAAATGCCGCCTTTCAAAATGGATTTGCACTTTTGTATCTTTTCTGCTTATTAAAGCTTGAGAAGATGCAAACCACAAACACCTAGAAATACAGTTTCACCAAGAGAAATGTCAAGAAAACATCTCTCCGGCCTCTGCCTGTCCGTGTTCCCTCCACCTGTCATGAACCCCCAGCGTGAATCACTTTTCCAAGGAAACAACTCCATCCCCAGGGCTTGCATAAAGTGAGGAGCCCGCCCCTCCAACTGGATCCCCCCCGCCCTCTTTTATACGGTTGAACCTTTTGAAAGGACTCAGTGACCGCGAGGTGAAAAAGTCGCATTTCCCCTTCCATGACTGCGCTGTGGCGATGAATCCATCCATTGTCTGCTGGACTTCAAACGGGCAGGGTCCTTCTGGATCCCTGAAGTCAGGCTAGTCGTTGGCACCACTGGGAGAGTGAACCAGGTCCTGCGGACACAAGTGCGGGAGTCGAGATCCTGGGGTTCTCCGTCTGTCCGCCTTTTAATGGGGCATCTCGGCTAAGCAACCCCGCAGGCAAAGGCCGCTCAGCTTTCCACATTCTGTGCTCCTCGTAGAACCGCGAGCTTCGTGCATCAGTGTGAAAGATGCCTGTGAGGACATTTCACTAATACAGAGGGACGTCGCTGCTCCAGCAGGGTCCCCTGGCTGATTTCCAAAGCTACCCTGCTGGAAGGGGTGTCCACCAAGCCAATCGTGTGCAAATAAGTTATGCACCTCTGTAGCCAAAATGTCCTGCACTGTCAAATTTTGGCAATGAAGCTCTGTGCATATTTCCTATCTGGCCAAATGTTTCAGAAACTTTTTTTTTAATTTTATTTTGGTGCCAAGTATTGAACCCGGGGTGCTTAACCACAAAGCCACTACCCTTTATTTGTATTATTATTATTATTTTTATTTTAAGGCAGGGTCTCTTTAAATTGTCACGGCCTCCCTAAGTTGCTGAGCCTGGCCTCCAACTCACAGTCCTCCTGCCTCAGCCTCCCCAGCCCCTGGGATTACAGGCAGGTGCTACCCCCTCTGGTGCAATCCAGTTTGTTGATCGACTTAATGTCAGAGTTCAACTGCTTCCATTTTTTTTCCATTTTCACTTTGGTGCCAATGCTTCTCTTTGACTTATCAAATCTTACACATTTTTTTTGAAATAAATATTATTGTGTACAGTTAGGATCTACAACCTGATATGGGGGAAGACAGACACACAGTGAAAAGCTTACTCTGGTGAAGCAATATCATATGTAGCATCTCTCCTTCAAGCAACTGTGGTTGTTTTTGTAGCAAGATCCAAAGCCATCTTGTCTCTGTCACAATGGTGCCACCTGCATTTCCGGCAGGAAAGCAGCAGAAGCGAGACAGAGGAAGGGGTGGACAAGCCCGTGTTCCAATAAAACTTTATCAGGAGCGTGAGGCTCCCAGACAGCAGTTTCCAAGCCTCGGTTGGCCCCCATGGAGGCTCCTGGAGGCCCATTTGCGTTTCACCATCCTGTCCCCTTCCCAGCACGTCGGTACTGCAGTCCCCCTTGGCAGCACCAAGAAAGGGTGCAACGTGGCCTTACCTGGGACTTCAAAGCCTGCTCCCTGCCAAATCCGGCCTCCCCAAGAGCTGGCCTCCTGCGCCGAGCAGGAGCCCACATGTGGGTTGCACCTTCCAATGTTTATTTCTTTTCCATCCGCTTTGTGGCAGAACTAGAAAGGCAGTGGGGGACGGGGAATGCCAAAGTACACAGGCTGTGTGCCCGCCAGAGGGAGGGGGTAGTGGTGGGGGGACTCGCAGCGGGAATTCCCAGTGCGAATGAGCCACGGCTGGCAGTTTCCAGTGTCCCTGGTTAGAATGAAGAGAGGGCAGCAGTCTCGCAGCTGAGAAGCTGGCGAACAGAAGAGTGGGCCGACAGAAAACGCCATTTACGATGTTTCTTCAGCTGGAATAAATATTAGTCCTGTTTTTCTCATTCTAAAATGATGCACCGTTTTAATAATTAAAACACAAATATGAGAATCAGTTTAACATTTTTTTTTTTAACTCAGGAAGTTTGGGTTGATTTTAAAAGATTTTTTTTTAATAAAGAAGAGGAGTCAATATCTTGCTTTTTTTAAAAAATTGAGCTGAACTATATGTGTCATAAAATACATTAGCTTTCTGTTGCTATAACAAATAGTACCTTTGTGTTAGCTTTCTGTTGCTATAACAAATAAAAGAGACAATCAACTTATAAAGACAAAAGGTTTATTTTGCCTCAAGTTTAAAAAAATGTTTAATTTATTTTGCCTCAAATTAAATTTTTTTTTTAATTGTAGACTAACACAATACCTTTATTTTATGTGTTTGTTTTTAGGTGGTGCTGAGGATTAAGCCCAGTGCCTCACACATCCCAGGCAAGCACCCTTCCACTGAGCTACAACCCTAGCCCTTGCTTCAAAGTTTTAGGGTTTCAATCCATGATTATTTGTCCCTTTTTCCTCTCTTTTTCAAGATTTGCCCACCCTAGATGTGGCTCCCACAAGGAACGATACTACCCTCTTGGCCCCCCTGGGCCTGGATTCTAAAGAAAAGCAAGTCCATATTAAAATAGTTAAGACTCTAGTATTGAATATTCCAAAAACATCAATTTTTCAAAGCAGAGCTTCATTTTAGATCCTAATGAGACCGATATTCAGTATGACATTAGTCATTAACACCGCTGTTCTCCCCTGGGGTCTCATTATTTTCTAAATCAGTTGAAGATACAAACTCACTCCATGAGCTAAGTTACTTGTTATTAATATCAGGATAAAACTGTTACATCTACTCGTTTCTTAGCTCATGTTGGCCACCTGTAAACACGTTCAACATGTGAACCAGCGAGGAAAGAGTGATATAAAGATTGACATTTACTGAGGGCTCACTACGGACGTGACATTCCATACAATCACTTATTTACTCACAGACAGACCGAGCGGTGGATAAACTAGTCAGGAAGTAGTCCAAGGTCTCAAGCAAATGCCAGACACGGTGGATAGTACCAAACTCAATATAGAATATGTTCTTTCCTATCTACGTATATTACGGCAAACTTTCGTCTTTTTTGCTTAAAGTAAGCATTTTACAGTTTCTCTTTAAGATATCTGAATGGCCAGCATCAGTATTCTTGTGCTTTGGTGCCATTATTAAGTAGAATAAGTTTTAGTTGAACACAAATACTGTGGTACTGTAAAGTGGGATCCTGACTGAGATATGTGCATACGGTGAGGGTAGTACATACAGTGTGGACACGCTGCACAGAGGGATGAGTCACACCCTGGGCAGGATGCCACGGGACAACGTGAGATTCCATCAGGCTACTCCGAAAGGCAGATGCTGGATTGTTTATTTCAGGAGTTTCTCATTTAATATTTCTGGACCATAGTTGAACTTGGGCAGCTGAAACTGTGGTCATGCAAAACCTCAGGAAACAGGGAAGTTACTACCTAATTATTTGTCTTAGAACACTTGGACACGCTCATTGAAAAATGACCTAGACCTTCAAAAAAAAGTGAACCCTTTCAAAAACCATCATAAAATGAAGCATAGACCTTTATGTAAAAATGCAGGATTCCATAACTCAACGTAGGTGCTATGTAGATAGTTATTATTTTTTATAGTTTAGGGTGTAGTGACAGTAAAAAAAAAAAAAAGTATACATGTTCACTGAAGTTGCAGATTTTTTTTAAGTTTTGATCTGCAGTTGGTGGAATCTGAGGATGCAGAGTTTGCAGATAGGGAAGGCCGATCTCAGAATGGAAAACTGCAGGAAATCAGGAAGAAGAGGCTGAACTGACTGTGTCCGTCAGCTTCCCTGCACTGTAAGAAAATACTGAGATAACTGGCTTATAAAGAAAAAAGGTTTATTTTTGGCTGACAGTTTTAGAGGTCTCTGTCTATGGTTGGTTCACCCTGTTGATTTGGGGACTCTGGTAAGGCAGCACGACTTGTGTCGCGGCCCAGAAAATCTGCTCAACTCTGAAGTTCATGGTCAAGATACAAAAGGAAAGAAAGAAGAAAGAAAGAAGAAGAGACCAGGGTCCCACAGGACCCTTCAAGAGCACACCACCCCAGTGACCCAAAGACCTCCCACTAAGAGCCACCTCCCTCGGGCTCCACCCCGCCCTGTGAGCCAATCTGGGGATCAAGCCTTTACCACATTGGAGGGCACTGAGGTCTCAACTATAGCTGACCCTTTGGTACCAGGTTCGAGTTGGAGACATGAGTGTAAACTTGTAAATGGACACAGGTGTTTGGGTTTGGAAATACTTGTGGCTCCCTGGTATGAGTCAGTGACTTCAAAAGCATCGATGTGAAATTTAAAATCAATCTCAATTGATCTGACATGATACAGGTCAGAACAGAGGTTCTCTTTGGTGCATTAAGAATAAGAGGGGAAGGAGAATTTTGTAAATATCTTTTTTTTTTTATATTTCATCCAAAAAACTTAGGCATCGTTCACAAGCCAAGGCCGGAAGGACATGGGCTAGATGCTGGGGAGCTGAGGGTTCTGGTTTTAAAGACTCTCATGGACATCTGGAAGAGATGCTGTAGTAATGCACCAGTAAATGACGACCATCCATCGAGGCCAAATGTGCCTGCTCCTAGAACCAAGCATGCAAATGGCCAGTAGTGCATTGGGTGGTGCACCCCCGGGCATAGGACTGTTACGGCAGGATGTGCACTCGCTTGGAGGGACTCTTTTTTTTTAAATACCTATTTTGTGTAACTAGTTGGGGTTCTTGTCTGTGCAAAGTTGAGGGTTTAATGTTTTGCTTCTGTTGAGCACAACATCCTGGTCTCTGGGGAGAAAGTTGTGAATGAGGGAAGTCTCTGATCACTTGTGCTCCTTCAGAGAAGTGGACGGGGTTTCCGACATGCCAGATGCTCCTTGCCCCTGTTCTGGGATAAATGTAAAATTAATAGGAACTGGTGTCTGCGGACTCATCCCGTTGTGTAGCTGTCCAGTGCTCATCAGCCTAAGACAGATGACCGCTCTCAGTGCGTCGAATGGCCGACCAGCCCGAGCCCGCTTCTCAGACGCGGAGAATTTTCCAGATGTTGGATAGGGGAAGCTAAGGGATATCACATCAGAGGTATTTTGAAATCTGCCAGCGGCTCAGGAGGCTGAGGCAGGAGGGTCGTGAGTTCAAAGCCAGCCTCAGCCAAAGTGACGCACTAAGCAACTCAGTGAGACCCTGACTCTAAATAAAATATAAAATAGGGCTGGGGACGGGGCTCTGTGGTCGAGGGACCTTGAGTTCCATCCCTGGTACCAAAAAAAGATTTTTTTAAATTGCTACTATATGATTCCATTTATATTAAGTTCGAATAATAAGACTCGTGCAAGGCCAAAGTCGCTCACTGGTATCTGCTTGTGTGCTTTACCAAGAATGGTCTTCCCTGGGCCTTGTGTGGTGACTTCAGCTTTCCGTTCAGTACAGTTTCTGAGACGTGTGGATGGAATTCACTTTCGCTCATGCATTTTGCTTCTGGCTTAACACGTCCCTGACTAACGTGGTTGAGATCTGGTCAGCAGAAGAGGTAGCCCCTGTTCATGGCCGCCCACCTCCTGTGCTCACGGCTGAGACCAGCCGTGGGACAACATTGGCCTCTAAACAGCCCTTTGGGGTCAACCGTGGTCTGCCACCTGTTTAATAAATAAGGTTTTATTGGAAAATAGCCACACTCCGTTCTTGCCTGTTGTCTGAGTCTGTTGCAGGCCACAGTGGCCGGGTGGGGTGGCCACAACAGAGCCCCCGTGGCATGCAAACCCTAAACATTTATTATCTAGAACAGGCATCCTATTATCTAGGATGTTAGCCTGAAAAACACATGCGTGGCAAAATCCCCAAACTGAAGGTGTTAGAAACATGCACTCAGATTCCTAGAGTAGGGAACTTTCCAGCTTTGTAAAGGTGGAAAAGGGGATTTAGTTTCAGCTCAGCCAATAGACTTCTCTTCTTTCCTTGAACCTTTTAAAAGCCATGTAACCAAAGTTATCCTTACCATACCCCTCCCCGCCTTTTCTTCCTTGCAAACCCACCTCCCACCCACCCTCGCTCAGGCCCTAAGAGAGGCATCGTCTGAGAAAGTGGGCAGTTGGCATTTTGCCACCATAAAATCCCAAGAGGATCGGAAACACCCACTGTGCATTTGTATACAGATCAGAAATCCACAGCCCAGTGTCTCTTGAGAGATATTTAAGAGCCACATGTTTGCATTCAGAACTCTCTTCCTTAGACATCACCCGAGGGGGTCCCCTGGGGAGCCAGTATTATTCTGGGAAACAAACAAACACAAACAGGCCTGCAAAGAGCCCAGGCTCTTGTCGGAAAGTGCACTGGGTCTGTCTTGCTCAGCCAGCCCCAGGATGCAAAAATGTGTATCTTGATTTAACTGAATCTCCACCCGGAGACTGGAGCCAGCCAAGTTCTGAGAAGTGTGGGCTGGGCTGAAGAGGCCAAGGTCATCCAGGTTGTGTGCCAAGAGGACACGGAAGAATGTGTCCGAGTTTCTCAGATCTCCCGATAACCCGGGCGGGGGCCGGCAGAGCCGAGCCCGGAACCCGAGAACCTTATCAAAGACACACAGAGGCGAAAACATGTTCTCGGTGGCCGGCTGCCACCTTGGATCCCAAACACAAGGGTGCTAGGGACCGCGGGCATTCTCCAATTACAGCCTCCGTTGTGTTTTTATTAAGCAGCTTCTGCCAGAGGACCCAGGCCCTTCATTTGGCACACCCGTGTGCAATAAGGAAGGCCTTGTGCAGGGCTGGGTCGGCTGTGAGTTCTGGGCACAGGCCCTCCCTGGCAGGGACTGGGTTCAAACAAGGAAGATTTATTCACGTGGACCTAGGAAGCCACGGGACCTTCAGTTAAGGCATAACCGAAGCAGAGTCCAGTATGAGACGGACCCCAGCCTCAAGGCCATGATCCGTTCTGTTCTGCCAATGGAATTTCCCCCTAGCACTTTGGATCAGCACAGTCCTGGCGATGTCTCAAAGCCTGATTCTGCCTCTCCTGGTTTCTGTTCTTGCATTGATAATTATTTCATGCCTGTGCGGATTTTCCTACTGGGTATATGCTCTTTCTCCTCCTCGCCTCTTTGGCGACAGACAGATGGACCCCACCTCTCCCTCCGCAGCAGCAGGCCAACGCAGACAGACGCTGAAGGATGCGTGGCTGCGTTTACCTTGAGCTCCGCCAACCTGGGAGTGCAGGAAGCAGGAGACTGCTCTTGAGTGCAGTTCACACCGTTCACCCCCAGCAGGCCGTGAACGGGACCCCGTTTTGAAGGTGAGACAGGCAGAAGGGGTGTTGTTGATGCTGGGCGTTACGTGCGCTCCTCTGGTAGGATGTGGTTCTGTGTCGGGGCTCCCCAGTCTGCAGTGGGGATTTTGCCTCTAACACTCTCAGCAAGTTTCCTGGTGGGTCGGAAAATGGAATCCAGCGTTTGTGGTCCTTTGGGTCAGCCCCTTCCTGTCTCCTTCTCCGTTTCCTGGCTCATGATATTAAGGATCTTGTTCTGCCCCCTGCATCCACCAAGATGTAGTGCCTCACCAGAAGCCCAAAGCTGTGGGTCCGCTCGATTATGGATTGGAACCTTCAGAACTGTGAACCCTATAACATTTGGTCTCTACAAGTTAGCTTATCTCAGGCATTTTGTTATAGTGACAGGAAGCTGACTGATACATAGGGCTTGCCCCTTCCAATTTGGAACTTTGAAATACAATAAAATAAAATCATATACTTGAGGAATCTCCTCCACTATATTCTGAATAACCTTTGCCCACAGTCATCAACAAATTTATTTACATTTACTTTTCTTCCTTTTCTTTTTTTCTTTCTTTCTTTCTTTTTTCTTTTTTTTTTTTTTTTTTTTTTTGATAATTTTAAAGTCCAAAATTGGACCATGTTGTAATTTTACAGCAGGGAGATGAGGATCCCAATCAGAAGTGCGTAGGATATGGAGGTGTGGGGATGCATCACGGAGAGCTCACGCCCCACCTTCCAATGATTCTGAACCTTCTCAGTATTCTCCACAAGAAACGATGACTGGTTAATTGGAAAGAATTTCAGAGTCTAAAAATACTTCTCCCATCTTAAAAGAATTCCATGCTGAGTGCCAATGATAATTATGCTCCCTGAGAGTTTGAGCAAACTTGGCCACATGGAAATCTTAGAGACTTCAGTCAAAAGGGTGCGTTTTAGAAACTAAAATTTATTAACAAGGGAGGATATTTAAGAGACGTGCATTCAAGTGAACTCACGGATCTTATGGAGGAAGGACTGAGCGTGCCATAGGATCGCATTGAAGTAGTACACGCACATTCACAGAAAACACACAGAGGGGGCCATGCAAAACTGGGGAAATACAAATAAGGTGGGTGGGCATCGATTGGTTCCCTCATTGTGACCTTTTCTGTCTGGAAGTTACTCTTGCAGGAAACTGGGTGAAGGATATGTGGGATCTCTCTGCATTATTTCTTGCACTCGCATATGGAATTGCAGTCACCTGCAAAAATAGATAAATATGATGTATATATTTATTAATAAATCAACATTTATTATATGCAAATCTGTATCTTTTTTTCTCTTAAGGAACTATGTGGAGAAAAGGAGAAACATGGCAGAGAACTTCACAGTACAGAAAGCATTGGTAATATTCCACGGTGGCCGGCAGAGAAGGTGGGTAGCGACTTAGAGGCAAAGGAATATATTGTATAAGGTTGAAAGAAGGTTGACAAATTCCATGTATCACTACGGAGAGAGAGAGAGAAGGAGATCAATTGACAAGCAAGTGGTTATGACAATGAAGGTCATGTCTGCAGGATTTTCCCTCCTTGATGTAAACAGTGGAAAAACCACAAACATGGTGCCCAGGGCCAGTGGGTGGAATGGAAGCCCATAACATCTGTCCTGGCTGCTAGGGCCGCCATTAAAGTGGAATCCAAAATCTCCCATGTAGCTTTCTTTCGATATGGTTTCTCAACTTATCAAACTAGATTTAAAGATAGTGTTTTGTCACCTCTTTGGAAAAACCATATCTTGGGTCCCAATGCTAATCAGGCCTTATATTACATCATGAAGAACAGGGAGAAATGAAAAAGGAACAGTCACCCTCGCCAGGCGGACTACTTCTTCTTCCATGAAATTTCTGGATATCGACACTGCAGTTCAACTCCTAAGTCTACGCCAAGGAAAAAATGAGTGAATGTGAACAGGAAAAGACTAGAGCAATAATGCACTAGTCTTTTATTTTATTTAATAAAATAAATCTGAGGACCTTGGCGGGGTAGGGTGGACAGTAGGAAGCCATCTCAGGCAAGAGCAAGAGAGAGACGTTGCTGCAGGGAGAGGTAGAAATTGGGAGCAGAGGTCCAAGAGGCAGGGTCCACGTTGGAAACTGTTTTGTGTCCTGCAGCCTCAATTCAAATGCTAGGTGTTTTTATTGTCCCCTCTTTGGCTCTGTGCTGCTAAGATGACGTATCACATATCCCTGGTCTCGGGAGGATTGGGTTTTGCCAGTGCAGGTGGGCTGAGGAGGATGAGAACAGGCTGGGTCTAGGTTTCTCTTAGCTAAATGACAGCCCCGTCTAAATGCCTGAGCCCCGGAATCCATCTTCCCGACCTTGATTTCTACGGCCCTGGCCCACGGACAGCAGAGAGTCGATACAGTGGCATGTGCTTACGGGGCTCTCAGATGCTCTCCGCTCCCAAACCTACCAATTATTTGAGGTCTTCTTGATTGATGCACGAGTGGCTTGATATCTCCTTTAATTTCTTTATTTATTCTGGCGTCTCTTGAAAACCATCCTCGGGACAAACGTTAGCTGTAGACACAGCTCAGGTCTTTGATTTACCAAGGCTCTACTTACGATAAAGGGCGTGATGGCTCAGAAGTAGTCCTCCTCGTTCAGTAGGGACCATACTTTGAAGTTTTCATTTGGATCTCTTTCCCGGCTGGTGCACAAATCTCTCCCCATCCTGGGCAGCGGCGGCGTCCACGATTCCCGGTTGGCTACAGGATCACAGGGGACTGGCAGGCACCCAACAGGTACTCAGCTCAGGTGTTAAGTAGGTGAGGGCCGCTCAACGCCTTTCCTACTTAGGACATTGTCAATTCTCGGTGGGTGCTAGGGTTCAGATATGAGGTGTCCCCCAAAAGCTCCTGGGTGAGCCAAGGCAAGAAGATTCAGAGGAAAAATGATTAGGTGGGGCTGGGGATGCGGCTCAAGCGGTAGCGCGCTCGCCTGGCATGCGTGCGGCCCGGGTTCGATCCTCAGCACCAGGTACAAACAAAGATGTTGTGTCCGCCGAAAACTAAAAAATAAATATTAAAAATTCTCTCTCTCTTTCTCTCTCTCTCGCTCTCTCTCTTTAAAAAAAAATGATTAGATGTTGAGTGTAACCTGATGAATGGATTAATCCACTTGCACGGATCAGCTGAGTGGTAACTGTAGGCAGGTAGGGTGTGGCCGCGGGAGGTGGGCACTGAGGGTGTGCCTTTGGATTTCGTTTTACCTCTCCTCCTTAGATCCAGCTGATGGTGGCCTCCACTTTCACGTCTTGCTGACAGCACCCACCCTGCTGTCTGAATAGCTGAATGCCGTAGCCCAGCCAAGCTGGCTCACCAGAAATGCCAGCGCTCTCGTGTGCTGGCCAGGCTTGTGCACCCCATTCCCGTGGACACATCCGTAAATGCCCAGTGCCCGCGGGAATGGGGCTTGCGCTGAGAGTGCGCCCCAGCGGGGGGTACCCAGGGTGGGGATTTCATGGAGCCCTGTGCGTAAGGCACCTTTCACCTCTGCCAATCACCGGTTCCCTAGGAGAACAGGTCTCCTCCCCTTAACCCCCCCGCAGCAGAATCTCCTGGGGACACTGTTGGACGTGCAGGTCCGGGTGTCCCTTCCCTCCCAGTTCTGCGTTAGTAGGTCTGTCTTAGGAGGAACCAATCCCTTACGTCTTTACCTATAAAATAACACCAAGAAATCATAGTAAAAGAGGACTTCAGAGCCGTTGAAAAGGCATTTACCAGTCAACATTATAATTATAGCAAAATATGGGACGATTTTAGGATCACAATGAAAAACATCTCTGTTCTAAAAAAAATGACTTGCTTCTATTGCCTTTTAAAATGAATAAGGTGCAAGTAAGCAGTTTCTGACTATTTTAAAATGCATTTAGAAAACTCAGTAAAGGAGACATTAGAGTGTGGAGCCCTCCTGGGGTATTGAACAGTCTCCCTGATAAAGCACTGTGCCTCCTCAAGAAATAAGTGACTCTTCCAGAAAAACAAAATGTCACTAATAAGTGTCACTAATAAATGTCACTAATCAGCGAGGCGCAGTGGCACATGCCTGTAATCCCAGCGACTTGGGAGGCTGAGGCAGGAGGATCCCAAGCTCAAAGCCAGCCTCAGCAACTTAGCGAGGCCCTAAGCAACTCAGCAAGACCTTGTTTCTAAATAAAAAGATTTTTAAAAAATTTTAAAAGGGTTGTGGATGTGGCTCAGTGGTTAAACACCCCTGGTACTAAAATAAAATGTCATCAATAAATGACAAAATGTCATCAGTAAGTATCACCAAAGAGGCCCAGGGCAGGAAATAGCAAAGAGGTCGCTCCTAGGAGTTCTTGTTTAGAAGGTTGGCCTGTGAATTCCTCTATTTGAACTCAGAAACCCCTGATGCATTTCTCTCTAGACAGACACTGTAGGGCCAGTTCCCTTTTAGAAGAATGTGTTTGTTTCTGACTGGCTCTTTATAGCTTATCACAAACTGAGTTGCTTAAACCAATGCAAATTTGCATTTATTGCATTTATTTATTTTTTTAGTTACACATGACAGTAGAGTGTATTTTGATATATAATACATACAAGGAGTATAACTTCCCATTCTTGTAGTTGCACATGATGTGGAGCTACACTCTTTATATATTCATATATGAGCCCAGGAGAGTTCTGTCCGATTCACTCTACTGTCTTTCCTATTCCCATCCACCCTGACCCTTCCCTTTATTCTCCTTTATCTAATCCAATGAACTTCTATTCTTCTCTCCCCACTACCCATTATTGTGAGTCAGAGGAACATTCGGCCTTTGTTTTGGGGGGGGCATTGGCTTATTTTGCTTAGCATGCTACTCTCTAGTTCCATACATTTACCAGCAATGCCATAATTTCATTTTTCTTCATGGCTGAGTAATATTCCATTGTGTATCTGTACCACAATTTCTTCATCCA
The DNA here is from genome assembly GCF_048772815.1 of Callospermophilus lateralis. Taxonomy (NCBI): domain Eukaryota; kingdom Metazoa; phylum Chordata; class Mammalia; order Rodentia; family Sciuridae; genus Callospermophilus; species Callospermophilus lateralis. Next base: position 8,465,006 of record NC_135326.1, on the reverse strand, counting down.
TTCATCGGTTGAAGGGCATCTAGGTTGGTTCCACAGCTTGGCTATTGTGAATCGAGCTGCTGTAAATATTGATGTGGCTGCGTCCCTGAAGTACGTTGTTTTTGAAAAGTCCTTTGGGAATGAGCCAAGGAGTGGGAGAGCCGGGTCGAAGGGTGGTTCCATTCCAAGTTTCCTGAGGAATCTCCATCCTGCTCTCCAGCGTGGGCGCACCCATTTTCAGTCCCACCAGCCAGCCCATGTGTTCTTTTGCATTTCGGTAGAAGTGGGAAATTCGCCTCCTTAAGATGAGACTGACATGTGGGTGAGGCTGGGTTCCCTCTGGGGACACGGGCTCATTCTCTCGCCTTCTCCAGATTCTAGACGCTTGGCGTGTGGCCCGTCCCTCCGTCTTTCTAGCCTCTACTTGGGTTATCCTGTCTGTTTCTCGGACTCTGAATCCCCTGCGTCTGTTTGTGGTTCTGCGGGTTGTATGACCTTCCCATCACCCACACACTCCCTTTTCACAAGCAGGCCACGTGTGCAAGGCTTTGGAGACCAGGACACGTTCCAGAGCGCCGTGGTTTGGGTCAGCATCCCTCAGAGGTCCGGGTGTCCGGGGCTTTGCCTCCTGACCCTGGTGCTATAGGTGGGTCATGGGGATTTTAGGAGGTGGGACTTGTGGAAGTCTGCAGTTCATTGGGTGGGTGGCTTCTTTGAGTTTCCTTCAGTCCCTGGGCACCAGGCAAGCAGTTTTCCTCTGCTGGGGGCTGTCTCTACTCAGCCCCCAGACAACCAGGCAAACTGCTCATGGACTAGAACCTCCAAAGCCAAGAGCCCAAACAAACCTTTCCTCCCTACAGATGGATGATCTCAGTTATTCCCTTACAGTAACGGAACGCAGACTGTCACAACTGACAACACTGATACATGTATATACATTTGAATGTATTTTTTTTTGTAGAGGAGAAAGAAAATCGGTTAACAGCTGTTGACATTGTGCTATTGTGTTTGTATTGATCTGACGAGGCTTTTGTAGCAAAATATCACACAGTGACTGTCAACAGAAATCCGTTTCCTCACAGTTCTAGGGACAGGGTTCTGTTTCCTAGGAGGACTGTGCCTGGCCTGCAGATGGCCACCCACTCACAGTATCCTCAGATGGTAGGAGGCACAGGCCCAGTGCCTCTTCCTTTTCTTATAGGATAGCAGAACCATCCGAACAGGTGGGCCCTGCCCCTTGATTTCATTTAACCCTGTGACTTCCTCAAAGGTCCTGTCTCCAAATGCAGTCCCATTGAGAGGAAAGCTTCAAATCACCAATTTTCGGGGAAAATAATTCAGTCCGTCACAGCATTTTTGTATCTGCCCAGGCTGTTGGGTGCAGGAGTGATTCAACCACAGCTTGAAGACAATAGATTCGCAAACTGCAAAGCTTCATAAACGTACAAATCTAACATCAGAATAGGTAGTTTGTAAGTCAGGCACGGGGGCACATGCCTGTGATCCCAGCCGTTTGGGAGGCTGAAACAGGAGGATCGCAAATTCGAGGTCAGCCTCGGCAACTTAGTGAGGTCCTAAGCAATTTATTGAGACCCTGTCTCTAAATAAAATATTAAAAGGTCTGGGGATGTGGCACATTGGTTAAGCACCACTGGGCTCAATTCCCTGTACCAAAAAACAAAAAAAGTTGTTTTTTGGACAAATAGTCCCAAGTAGAGGTCCAAAGACCAGTGTGCCCCTCCGGTGGCTTGGAAAACTCTGCCTGACTCTATCATTGTCCTGAATTGATGTTTGGTTTTGGATCAGTACCTGCCCTTCTCTTAAGGGTTGCTTCAAAAGAAAAGTAGGAATGATCGTAGACGCCCCTCAAGAACTTTGAAGAGCTTCGTGAGCGCCGTTTGTTTGCCCAAATGGACTGAGGAAGATCCCGGAGCTGAGAGACGCTCACCCGTCCTGCGAGCAAGCTGTTCAGGGACCCTAGGCAACAGGTCTGCAAAGACAGTTGGGCTTTAAGGAAAAGACGAAGAAAGAATCAAAAAAAGAGAATCACTCCATACCAATAAATATTCTCCCTTATAAAGAGCCCCCACAAACTCTGGGCAGGACCCGCCTAGGCTGTAAGTGAAAGATCAGCCACTAAAGAAGAGAAAGCCAGACTGAAGCTAAGAAGTGATTTACAAAAATGTAGGCTAATGGGGTCAAATTGTTCCCCTGCACTTAGGTGCATGCATGTGTATTTTCTCACTGTCCTTATGTCTACCCCGTCTGGAGTTCACGTAGATTTTATACTGTCATTTTACCAAAAAGTGACTTTGGACCGTACCTGGTGCTAACGTCCAGGAGGCGCATGGATTGAAACAGCACCTTGAGCAGGGCCACTGTAGGGGTTACCAACACAGTTCTGGTCCCCTGTGCCCTGCGGGAGCTTTTACACTCCAAACCTATGGAGCACCTGTTTGATTAAAGTCGGACCTGTGGCCATCTTATCCAACAGGGCACCGAGAGCAGGTGCATGCACACACTGCCTTGCACACATCCAGGCTCCGATCCACACCGCCCACCTTGGGAGAAGTCCTGGCAGAGTCTCGTGGGACGCAGAGCAAGCCCGAGACCTTTTTCACTCCCAAGGCAATTCCAACACTTAGCCTTTTGCAGTGTGCGTCCAACATCCGGCTTTTAATGAGCTTCATCAGAGGAACATTGTATTGGTTCAGCCGTTTATTGGTTCAGCCGTCCGCCTCGCCAGTTTGCACCGTGAGAAACATTTTGCCAGTGTGATCAAGCCCAGAATTCTCTCAGATACAGTGAGGGTTGCTAATAGGCTATACTGGACTCTACCAGCAGAACTGTAAGAAAAGGCTGATGTTTATTTTTTTTTTAATTAATATTTTTTCCTCCAAAAAACATTCTGTAGAAAACTCTTGCAAGACAATCAGATTACACTAAACTCTTTTTTTTTTTTTTTTTTTGGAAATAGGGGCTATGTCTGTGTTGAACCTTGATTTATTGTCTTTTCTCCAAGATCTCTCTTATTCTCATTGCTTGAAACAATTTAGCCTAATCCCTGCTATGCCCAAGAGTTTGATAAAAGCATGCTTGACCGACTTTAGTACCGTGTTGGGTACCAAGCTACCATTAGAAGAAGGAAATAGTGAGAGTCCGTAAACCATTCAGGAAACTCGGCGGCACGCACTGTTGATTCCACAGCACTCCATAAAGCAGCAGGTAGGAGGTGAGTGTCTTATGTTTTCAGGGGAAAAATAAATCCAAGTCTCCGATAATGCCATCTTATCACTCAAATCTCTTCCACGCAGCAGAGACGGGGCAGTTCATGGCTTGGTGATTGGGGTGCTGTTGGCACATTGGGAGTGAATTTCAACCGTGGATAGATATAAACAAGGCTGTGAGAGTATCGAGCTTTCCATCCTGCATGCCACAATGAAGGAATCTGTGCACTCAGAACGCACATTGGAAAATAGAGGGGCGTTAGGGTCCTGGAATGTCCAGTTGTCCGATAAAAACAAGGAAATCTGTAACGATGATGCACAGAAAATATGGCGTCTCCATATTTAAAGGCTCATTCCCCCCCATATCCACACACAGGTTCTAAAATATCGGAGAGATCCTCCACCCCTCTTCTTCTTCACATTTGGAGGAGGCCACAGAGGACCCCTGGTTTGGTGTGGTTGGAAATCACAAGGGCGATTCACCATTGGGAAGAGACGCTGTTTACGCCCCATGATCCAGACTGTCTCGAGTTTGGGAATTTGGGGACAACGACATTCAGAGCACGCTGTACAACACCGAGAGAGACTGACCGAAGCCAGAGAATGTCACTCCTATCAAAGCCTGCTGGTGGCCTCCTGTGTCTCTCAAAGAAAAGTCAAGTCTTTGCAAAACCAATATGGCCCCAGGAGCTTGGTCCAGGCCCATCACCCCCTCACCATTGTGGACCCGCACTCTCCCGCTTCCTGCCTTGCAGATAAGCCAGGTGCCTCCAGTTCTCCCTGACCAAGCCGCTCCCCGTCTGTACCCACAGGTCTGACCCGGAGTTAATGCACAGGTGGCCAGAGTCCAGGGCACCATGGGAGTCTCAATACGCCAATGAGCCAAAGAGGGATTCAGGTGAAAGAATGAATCCATGGTGGATGCCGTGGAGTTGGTGGAGGTTTTCCAACCAAGGACCCCCAGAAATCCGTAGGAGTTATGTGCAGCTCCCTAACTTGGCAAACGGAACACTCAATAGAAAAGTTTCACACAGAGATCTTTTTTTTTTTTTTTTTTTTTTTTTTTTTTTAAGAAGAGAGAGAGAGAGAGAGAATTCCAATATTTATTTTTTAGTTCTCGGCTGACACAACATCTTTGTATGTGGTGCTGAGGATCGAACCCGGGCCTCATGCATGCCAGGCGAGCGTGCTACTGTTTGAGCCACATCCCCAGCCCTCATGCAGAGATCTTAACCTCTATTTCAGATATCCCCAGGGCCTCGAGAAATTAATGGGTATGACATTTAAGGACATTCTGCGAACAAAAGCCCTGCTGGAACGAATAAAGGATTTAAAGCAAGGCAGCCTGAAATAGCTTGTATTGATCATTTTAGGAAATAGAAACACACACACACACACACCTAGTTCTACTGGGTTGTTGGATTTGGCTTCCATTTGCTGGGTCTATTCTTATGAATAGATCACAATGTTATTTTGGTTCTAAGAGAGTTTTTTTTTTTTTTTTTCCTCAATATTACCAGTAATTGAAATAAGGCTTTGTTTTGTTGAGTCCAATTATTTCCCCTGGTATTGTTTATGAAGAACCCATCCCAGGTACCAGGGTAAATTGAACAAAGCCCCTCTCCTGATGGGAACCAAATTACTAGGAGGAAAAGAAACCAACTGGACTTGGTGTGCACTCCCATAATACCAGTTACTTGGGAGGCTGAGGCAGGAGGATTGTGAGTTTGAGGCCAGCTTAGCTCACAAAGTGAGATTGTGTCTTAAAAATAAATGCATGGATGAATTAGTGGGTGGATGGATGGATGGATGGATTGATGGATGGAAAGAAAGATAGATAGAAGCATGAATGGAAGGATGGATGGATGGATGGATGGATGGATGGATGGATGGAAAGATGGATAGAAGGATGAATGGATGGATGGATGGATGGATGGAAAGATGGATAGAAGGATGAATGGAAGGATGGATGGATGGATGGATGGATGGATGGATGGAAAGATGGATAGAAGGATGAATGGAAGGATGGATGGAAGGATGGATGGATGGAAAGATGGATAGAAGGATGAATGGAAGGATGGATGGATGGAAAGATGGATAGAAGGATGAATGGAAGGATGGATGGATGGATGGATGGAGAGAAAGATTGATAGAAGGATGAATGGATGGAAAGAAAGAAGGATGGATGGACGGATGAATGGATGGAAAGAAGGATGGATGGACAGATGGACAAGCAATGTTCCCCTTCAGTGGTGAAGCGTGCTACAGTTAAGCAGAGTGAGAAGGTAGGTGGTAACAGGTGGGGAGGGGCTGTTTTGGACAGAGGGGTCTGCAGAGGCATCTGCAGGGACAGGTAAGAAGTGGAACCATCCTGGATGACCAGGAGAAGAGTTGGAGGCAAATAAAGCCAGCATCACTTCTGTGGCCCAGTGAGCTGGGAGCCGAGCCTCTCCACTCCCCTCTGTTGGGTTGGTGAAAATAGATCCTTCCGAGCCCCGGGGTGCATTTCTCTGAGGTGTGATTCTTTCTCAGGAACCTCGGCCCCCACTGCATTTGTCAATGTGGGGAGACATTTTCTGTTGTCCCAGTGGGGAAGAGGGAGGCTCCTGGCCACTACAGGTAAGCTGCCACACGTCTAAGATGCACCGGTGAGCTGACAACGGAGACCTGTCCAACCAGAGTACCAGGGGTGTCCTGGCTTAGCACCTGAGAGGGAAAGCAAAGGAGGTGGGGGGAAGATAAGGGCACGGCAGGAAGCCCGGAGCCCTGCTGGGTTGCTGAGAATACCCTGGAGCAGGTGGCTGTGAGTGCTTTCCCTAGGAGGAACCTGTCTCCCTGCAAAGAAACCACCAAGTATGCAAAATGCCAACTGAGGGATTATGAGTGGGCCTGTGCATGGGTAAAGGTAGGACTTCTTTTTAGGGTTTTTAAATCATATGATAAATAAATATTCATAGACACCATCTGAGCAACAAAAGTTTATCTTGGAGCCAGGCTTGGTGGTGCACGCCTGTAATCCCTGTGGCCTGGGAGGCCCAGACAGGAGGATCAAAGCTAGCCTCAGCAGAAAAAAAAAACGAGGCCCTAAAGCAATTCAGTGAGACCCTGTCTCTAAATAAAATACGAAATAGGGCTGGGGAAGTGGCTCAGTGGTTGAGGGCCCCTGAGTTCAATCCTTGGTACCAAAAAATAAAATAAAAAAAGTTCATCTTGGAGAACTGTGAGAAATAAATCTCTGTGACGTACGAATGACCTAGTTTGTTACAGCAGCAAGAGTAGACAGATACTTTCACAGGTGAGATCATTGTGCCACAGACTTGTCATTCCCAAGGTAACCCAGGGAGGTTAGCGTTATCATTGGCCTTTTTATATGAGGAACCAGGTCTGGGTGTGTGCAAGGTGTACAGCTAGTGAGGGGCAGACTTGGAGCAGAAACCCCTTCTCCTGCAATGGTGCAGTCATGGACCTTGACAGCCATACCATGCTGACTCCTGACGATATTTGAGGGGCAGGGGTAAAGGTCAGGGGTAAAGACACATGATCAAATCTTGCTTCTGCTTCTCATGCAAAATTTGGCCCAAATCCACCCCGTCTGAATTGCCTACCCAAGAAAGGACCATTACCGTGCATTTCTTTAAATATCCAAGTTGTGTTTGTTGAGATATTACAAGATGGTATTTCCGTATGTCAGCACCCTTGTGGAATATGCTTATTCAAAATTATTTTGTACCCCAAACTACTGACCCCAGAAAACAGGCAATGATGTATTTCTCCTCAGATCATGCCGATGTGCTTAAATGAGCCGAACTTGAATCACTTTAGAATGTGAACGTTTAGATGGGCCAGCAGAGCTTTTCATAGATGCCTTTAGACCCTGAGATGGAGACAGGTGCAGATATTAAAGTGAATATCTGCCTATCTACTCAGAAGTTATTACTGTTATTATGAATTTATTCCCATCAAAATTACCCGTCTTTGCAAATTCAGTGAATGATTCTGTGCATGGTACTAAAGGGCCATTTTCATTCCAGGGATAACTGTAAGATATATTTAAAAAGAAATGAGAGCTATAAATGGTCAGGTACAATGCAATTCTATTGGGCACCATCTCTTTTGAAATAGCAATGTGTAATATGATCAAGGCAATCATTTTTCTAAATGAAGATGGTTTCATTTTTATGCTTCCGATCCTTGCTATGCATCTTAATGGCCTCCGGGGTTTTATTTTTTATTTTTTTTCCTTCCTCACTAAAGTGAAGAAAATGTATTTTTTCTCCACTGCGTTGCTGCAATGCATTGCAAAATGTACATGTGAACAGGATTCTGCAAAAGAAAAAAAAAATCATGAACCAGAATTAGATAATTTTTCTCCTTTCTTTTTGTTTTTGTTGAAATGGAACATTTACCTTTCTAGGTAAGGGGTAAAGTCAAGGTGTTTTGTTTTTTTTAATTATCCTGTTTTAGGCATAGCGTATGTAACCCATGCAAATCTTTAAGTATGAAGTTTAATGAAATATTTCAAACGTATCTGCAGTTACCCTTTGATATCCACGTGGGAGGGATTTGTTCTACGAGCCCCTGTGGATGCCAAAATCCAGGGGATTCACAAGACCTTTGCATAAAATGTGCATCACCCAGGCACATCTTCTAGGGTACTTGAAACCACGTCTACATGACTTCTTGTCGCTCACTATTAAATAGTTGTTCTACTGGATTCTTTATATGTTGAGTGAGAATAACAACAGCCAAAAAACAAACAAACAAATAAGCAATTTTTTCAAGTATTTTGATCCTCAGGGGTTTGAACCCACAAAGGCAGAACCCAGAGATCCAGGAGGCCACCTGTGTATTCAACTAAACAGTGGACAGTGCTCCTTGGCTCTCCCAGCGGCCATCTATTAGAATTTCCATGGCCCCACAGACATGCAAATTCTTGGGACTGTCAATGTTTTTGCGGATTCATTCAAGCCCCTGGCTGGGTGGTGGTCAGCCATTCTGGTTTTAATTGGTGCTTTCCTGAGGAGTAATGGCCGGCAGTAACTTTTCATATGCTGATTGGCCATTCAGAAATCCCCGCTGGGAAAAAGTGTCCCTTCAAGTCTTTTGGAAATGTCTAAACGAGTTGTATTTTTGTGTGTGTGTTGATTTGGAGAATTTCTTTATGTCCTCTGTATTCCAGGCTCTGTGAGACCACTATAACTCTTTCTTTTTTGTTCTTACTGCGCTGAGGACTGAACCCAGGGCCTCATGCGTGCTCGGCAAGGGCTCCACCTCGGAGCGACACCCCTGTCCCCTTTGATTCTCTTTGTGCTATCTGCTGCTGAACAAAATTTTTTAATTTTAATGAAAACCAGTTTATTCATTGTTTTTCTTTCATGGCTAGTGATTTTGATCTTGTATTTTTTTTAAATATCGTATACCCCAAATTTATACGTATTTTCTTATTTTTTTTCCCTACACGTTTCACCACCTACATTTGACAGATGAGCTCTGACCCTTTCCTATTAGTTGATTTGAGGTAGAAGTAAAGATCTATTTTTAAAACACTGACACCATTTGAGCTAATATTGCCTATTTCGTTGACTGTTGGCCACCTTTTCACAAATAGCGTCAGAGCTGTGTACCCCTGAGTCTCACATCTAGAGAATCAATCAATGTGAATCAAAATATTTGAAAAAAAAAATTAGTGTCTCCACGGAACATGTGCCTGGTTTTTCTTGTTATTCCCTAAATAACGCACTGTGACAGTTCTTTGCCTAGCATCTCCATTGGCATTGACCTTGTATGAGGAATTCATTTTGTATTAGGTACTTAGATCATCTGGAGATGAATAAGTATGCCGGAGGATGTGTGTAAGTTGTGTGCAAAACTGCACCCTTTTATAGACAGGACCTGAACATCTGAGGATTTGGATACCTGTGGGGGTCCTGGAACCAATCCACTGTGGATATTGAGAGAGAGAGATGTAGGTCGTCCGTTCATAACGGACATTTCCTAGATTCTAGCTTCTGTTTTCCACATTTTTCTTCTGTTTCGATGATGGTAGCTTCACTAAAAATCTTGACATGTGATCAACCAAGTCCAGGAACACTGGTTTTCTTCAAAACTGCCTTGATATTCTACGCCCTTTGACCCTCCATCTGCATTTTACATGTCGACTTTTCCATTCCCACAAAGGTCCCCATGAAATATTGATAGGGCTAGCACAGAACCCATTAATCACCCGGGGGAGAAGGGGAACTTAAAAATGCTGAGCCCGCCACACTATAAACATGATGTATTTCTCGTTTTAGCGCTCTGATTTCCGTCAACACCTTGCGTTATTTCCTGGGTGAAATAATTTCCAATAATTAGATTTACTTATGGGTATGCGTATGTCTTCATTTATTTATTTGGTGTCTTCCGCTGGAGCGTCTAATTCATTATTAGTACTCGTAACCTTTCTGGGTTTTCATGAATCATGAAAGAACTATCCGGAGACACCCTTGGTCAAGCCAGTAATAATGGAAGCCATGTTTAAAACTCTTCCCCGGCTGCACAGAACTTTGTCAAGATACAGGGACAACAGTCGACGTCTGTCTTCTTTCCGCTTCTCCTTTGCTTTCCCATGTGTCTCAGATACAGCTGCATCTCAGCTAGTCTTCCCTGCGGTTCAGGGAGACGTCTCTCTCCCCACCACACACCATTTTAGGACCCGTCCTTGTGGGATGAGACTCTCAGCACATTTCCTTATCACGACTTCATAGCTTTATTGAAGTACTAACGCTGCTAATTCTCCCACCTTGTCCCTAAATCACACCAGGCACCTCACACACCTAAAGCATTACCTTTGCTCTCCCTGTTGGACTCTTGTGGACTCCCTTCCTCCTTGATGCTGAGCTCTTTTAATCTCCCTCTGTCCAGAAGCATAGAGATTGATCAAAATTTGGTTTTAGGGGAAGGGGGGGGGGTGCATCTCACTGCTAGACCATGCACTGGTGTTCTGGCTGGCATCCAAGTTGTCCCCCAAAAGCTCATGTGTGAGACAAGAAAGTTCAGAGGTGAAATGATTAGGTTTTGAGAGTTGTAGCCTAACAGTGGATTAATCCACTTGAATGGATTAACCCAGTGGCCGGAGGAGGTAGGTTACTGGGGTTGCTGCCTTTGTTGTTTACAGTTTGTTCCTGGTGAGTGGAACACTCTCTCTCTCTGCTTCCTTGTGCCATGTCCTGAGCTGCTTTCCTCCACCACACCCTACCGCCCTGATGTTCTGCCTCACCTTGAGCCCAGAGTTGTGGACTTGGCCAACCATGAACTGAGACCTTTGAAACCCTGAGCAAAAATAACCTTTTTCTCCTCTACGTGGTTCTTGTCTGCTATTTGGGTCACCAAAATGCAGAGGCTAATGTAAACATGTAGGTTCCATCTACAGGACCCAAACCAAACTGGATTTAAGTAAGATATTTCATTAGCCAAGTGCGTCTTTGAAACCATGTACTTTGGGGCACATTATTTTCCAGGGTCCCCTACAGACCACTGGTCTGTGGAGAGCTTCCTTCTCTCCCTTCCCCTGACAGTATTTAGTCCACTTTTGTACACCACAGAACATTCAACAGAGTCTTTGCTTCACGTCAATACTTAAAAAATACATGTCTACTTAAATCTGATTTCAATCAATGCAAATGGAAAACCGTAATGCACAGTGCTATCTGTTCTATTTAGGCTTTGCCAACCATGGGATCCTAAGAGAACCTTTGAAGTGCTAAAATGAAAAATAGTCAAAACTCCGCTCTGCTCTGCCTAGAGTCTCACTGAAGTATTCTGAACTAGCCGGTTTTTTTTTTTTTTTTAAAGCATATAATTTATGTACATTACAAAGCACCCCTTTGTTTCCGCAAGTCAACATTCTTAATGCAATCTGTCAAAGTGCCTTCTCCGTAAATTGCTTTGATGAACATGCCAGCCAGTCAGTTTCTTTTAAGGTGAAGAAAAGAGAAAGAAAGGAAGAGAAGAAAAAAAAAATAATAAAACTTTTGCAAGAGCAAAAACTAAAGTAAATAGAACAAGTCTAGACTTTTCTGCATATTTTTAGACCCAAGCTTGCAAGTACTTTGAACACTCCTCCCGGGAACCAGAACTCTGCACCAAAATTTGCAATTCAAAACCCCTGTTTTTGTTTTATAACAGATAGGGAACGCCAATTTCAGATTCTACCTACATAGTCACCCATGAGCAGGTCCTCAGCATGCACAGGCTTGACATAACTTTTAATGCTCAGCTAGGAAAGCAATCCTTAGCTTAATATATCTGAACTCCAACACTTCATGAAGACCGATAATCTCTGTTTCCTAGAGACTGTCTCCTGCAAGATCTCACCTTCAAGGATTGGGTCTTGGTTAGTTTTGAAATGCCTTTCTTTTATGTAGGAGTTGGTGCAACTAGTAGAATTTAGTAAAATGCCCTGGGTATATTTTTCTTGAAAATCAAAATGAAATGAAATGTATCTATCTTCCCTCCTCCCCCTTCCAGGGGTATTGATGTTGTTTTATAAAAATGTTGGAAAACAAAGTGGTAGAGAGGTCCATTTGCAAGAGCTTTTGATGACTTGAGACTTAAACTAACATTGTGGATTCAAACATTCAAGGGCACTCCACTACTGAGCCCTCCCCAGCCCTATTTTGTATTTTATTTAGGGACAGGGTCTCCCTGAGTTGCTTAGGGCCTCTCTTTTGCTGAGGCTGGCTCTGAACTGGCGATCCTCCTGCCTCAGCCTCCCGAGCCGCTGGGATGACAGGCGTGCATCGCGAGATGCCCGGCTTTCATCAAATTTATATGAGAATTGTTTTCTTTGGATATCTCCATACTTCTATTGAGTCCTAACTCTTATTTCCTTAGGCAGAATGATGGGAGTAGTTTGTTAAAACAAACTACAAATTTCTTCCACCGCTCCATATCGAGTAAGCCATCAAGGAAAATAACCCACAGATACTGTGCTTTGTCACTGTGATCTTTTCCCCACTGTATGGCGGAATATCAACGTCAGTCAGATAATCTTTCATTTCCCCTCCAAGTATTCCCAGCATGAAAAAAAATAAAGACAAAACACCCTTCTAGTGAATTGTCAGAGTGTCCTTGATAACAAAAGACGCTACTCAGGATTTCTCTCAAAAGCCTAGGAAATGGCGGCAGATGGATGTCACTGGTTTGCTCCATGTCAACAAGAAGCAGGGCAGGGAGAGAATGATGGGCTGAAAGACAGGCAGATGGAGAGACTCAGAGGCCAGTCCATAAAGTGGCCAACAGGGAGCCCCACGGGGGACGCACCCTTAAGGGGGCACCCCCCCCCCCCCGCAAGCAGGGCGAGGCTTCTTTACTTCTTGGATTTGTGAATTTTATTTTAGTTTTGCTTTTTTATTTTTAATGAATATCGTTTTTCTTTGACAAACCATCACTGTGTGCCTTTGCGGGGACAATATCATGTTTGGATACGTGTATTCGATGTCGAATGATTAAATCAGGCACGTGAACATATCCACCGCCTGCTGACTCACCCTTTGGGGTTCCGAGGCTCTTGAAGTACATTCTCTTGTTTTGGAACACACGGTTCAGGGCTATTCACTGTGGCCACCCTGCTCTGCATCGCTTCCCAATCTTTATCCTCTGGTCTATGAGAGTTTTGTACCTTGCACCAGTGACTTCCCCTGTCCCCCTCCCCCCACCCCCATCACTTTATATGTACATTTTGATCATTTCTGCATTTTCTTGAATGTCCCCCCCAAAAAGAAATCGGAATTCTTCAGGCTGGAACCCAAGGCCTTTGGGGATGAGGAGGGAGAGAGACCTGTCAAGACATAGTTTGCACCGTCTGGCCAAACGTATCCATGTCTGTCCCCGCGAACGTTTCTCCTGACCACCCAGCTGACCCCCAGGACCCCACGGTCACACATGGAAGGGCTCGCTCTTTGAGTCTCAGGTCAACCCACTGGACTCCCCTCGTCTGAGGCCACAAGAGCGTTTCCTAACAAGGTCCTCAGTAGTTAACCCTTCCCTTTAGGGAAAGCCGTTCCCAGACTGGACTGAGGAGAAGTCTGAGAAGTGAGGACTCAGTCCTGACCCGTCCATCACTGGAACTGGACCCTCTCCGATGCAGATATCTTAGGAGGATGTTGCATTCCTTCATGGGAATATGAAATACATAGTAATGGAGGTATTTAACTGTTCCGATTCCACTATGTCCCAGGGGGAGCAGGTATTTCCAAAGGTAAAGAGCTGAGAAGCAAGAGTTAGACCACAGTTTTAGCCCAGACCAAATGCAAAAATTTGAGACTGACCCATCCGTGTTTTTACACCTTGGGATGCCAACAGTGGTCCTGAGAGGTTTATTACTGTCAGCAAGTCTCTCCAGATGAAGGACACAAGGGGGTTTTTATCAGGAAACTCATGCATATTCATGCTGAGAAGAATCGTCAATCACAGGCAGAGGTGGGCACACTTCTGAGCATGCTCAGTGTGATATCTCGCTTCTCCTGTGCTGCATGGTTAACAATGGCAGGTGGGGATGCTGCATCTCCGTGGGGTGGAAATTCAGCCTTATAAAGACATTATAATGTGCAAAGTTGGGACTTCCCACTCCCAGATGACCTTGAGAGATGCAGCTTTGTGGTCACAAACTGGGAATCCGAGGAGGACATTGGGGTCCTGGGAGCAGAGGCTTTGGAATTGAGATGGTGGGGTGAAGACTATTTGGAAGACATGCCCACTGTCCACTGTCTGACACTGTGCTGACAGCAGGTGGTGACCTTGAAAAGGAGAATCGGCTCAAGAGTCCCATTAAGGATTGGAACTAAATATAGAGAAAAGCCAGGCTGTCACACTCTGCGTTGCTTGCACAGGGCTCAAACTCCATCCCGGTTGGAACCAGGTCCGCCTCCTCTGTGCATCATTTCTTGGAATGTTACTTAAAGACTATTGAGTCAATAAGGGACCCATTCTGCCTACGGAGACCCCCAAAAGTCAAGAACCATGGTGTCTTCTTTGAGATGTCTAGTACAGGTTGACTTTGTTCTCAGATATTTTCATCCATCCTCATTCTGTTCTCTCTGTTTAGGTTTCGTAGTTTGCTCCTGATGGGTCCCTTAGTCAGGGACACCAAGAAAGCACAACTATCTACCTCTGTATCAATTGACAGAGAGATGTCATTTTGCGAATCTGTGGTTCCCGGCTACTTTAATTCTGAAGAAGCACATGCATGGTCCTGGGGCAGAATGTCTCCTAGACTTGACCTGTAACCTTAACAGCTCTTTGACATCTCAGTTAAGTAATATTTTACAGTCATCTAGCGTCGCATCCGGTGCTCAGATAGGACTTTGTCATTACTCTTTTCTAGAGGGAAAACCTGAAATCACATGGTTCTAGCCCATGAAGACGTCCGAGAGGGACCCTCGGGTGCAGGATCAGCAGGGGTTTGCAGGTGCACACCTCGCTGAGCATCGGGATCAAGGGCAGCCAATGTTGACCTCCCTCAAGCTTCACCCTCGCTTCACACACCCACCCACCTATAATTAGCATTTGGGACATGCTTCACGTTCCTGAGATTCCTGTACAAACCAGAAGTGTGGAGAAGAATGGTTTGAATACTGTGAGGGCGGAGGGCTGGGCAGGTCTGCAGCCCATGACCCCTTCAAGAGCAGAGCTAAGAATAGCACATACCTAACAGGGATCCCCAGGCTCCCAAACCCACGTTCTGTATCTCTTTACTGGGGATCAGGTTTAAGCAACAACACAACTCAAAACAATAAATAAATAGAGAGAGAGAGAGATAAGTAAATAAATAAAATAAAGCAGAAAAAGGAAAAAATTCCAAGAAGTCACAGGTCCTTGAAATTAGAGGAATGGAACGAGATTGATATTTCTCTAAGTTTATGGGTTCATGATTTATTTGTGAACCCTGAAAAACCCTGAATCTTACCTGTGATGAAATAGAAAATGTTTGTTGTTATCATATGATACAGTCCCCATTCTAAAACGCCATGGTTTCAGGAAATAAAATCAATTTTTCTCCCTTCTCAGAATATATGAAAACTACATGTAACCTTAGCAAATGCACAACAGCCAACCTTAGACTCTTCTGCAAGCCTCAAACCTAAAGATGTATAGCTTTGATTTTTCCTAAAGGATTATTTTTCTCAGGCATTGAGATAGAAACAGCTCTGTTACGTAAATGCGTGCATTCAGGAACATTTGTTTTACCTTGGAATTGGTTCAACTTCACAAGACGTCTCGCATAAGATGAACTATGTGCTTAGGCAAATATTCCTATTAAACAAAATATATTGTTTTCTAGATTGGTATTGAGTGCCCTGAATCATTTTAGTTATGAATAAAACAAACACTTGGACGCTTACATACTTACACCATGAGAAAACAAATCTCCCCTTTCGAGTCTGGCAAGCAAATTACTGGGACGATTCACATCTCTCAGGGAACTGTATACACCATGACTTCATTTGAATGTGGTTCCATTTGTTTCTCCAAATTATCACAATCAAGATCCAAGGATATGGGAAAAAGGGGTTTTTTTTTGGACACTGTATTTCTTGCAAGAATTGTGTTAGACGTCACAAGACAGATATGTATTACAGTCATACACACACACAATTTTTATTCCTGGTTTGTAACAAAACAGGAGGAAGGCCAATAATTATTGTGCATGAACTATATGTTAGGTCTGAATCTTGCTGACAGATCTTAAGTTCAGGATGGTTCCTGACGTGGAGTATCTGAAAAGCTTGAATTTTTTTACTATTTTGGATTTCCTGCAATAGAATTGACTTGTAAAACTTCTGGTCACATTCTGTGTACTTAATACAATGAAAAAACGTTTTATAATGTCTGTGGTTTGGTCTGTGCTATAATGTGGGTCTTGGCTGTCCCTCAGAGGCTCCTGTGTTCAAGGCTTAGGAAGTGGTTGAACCTTTAACAGGTGCAGCCAGGTACGGGGTCTTTAGGTTTGGGGCTGATTCTGTCCTGGAAGCAGATGGTGGGACACCAGCCCCTTCTCTTCCTCTCTTTTCTTTCTGGTTGTGACAGAAAGTTTTGCTCTGCCATGATGTGCTGTCCCCTCAAACAATGAGTCCAACAGACAGTGGACTGGAATCTCCAGTACAGCGAATCAAAAAAAAAAAAAAAAACAAGAACCTTTTCTCTCTATTAAGTGGATTATCTCAGGTATTTGGTAACAGTGAAGGAAAGCTGACCAACAGTCTGTGCTAGCCTGTCATCTGTGAGATGAGTTCAAATGGAATAGAAAAATCAAGAAAACATTAATAGAAAGTTCTACAGACTCAAACCAACATCGGGACTTTACATAAATCTAAAGAACCCTTGTCATAGCGATAGTTGAAATTGAACTTCCATAATAAGAACATCTAGAAAGTAGTAGGTGAAAGCTTTCAACATTTAAACCCCTTCAGCTGTTTATAATCCTGAAATGACCACTAACCATTGAGGGTTGATTATACCAGTTTTTTTCAAGACGGAAGCTCTGGTCCTATTTGGAATTTTAAATTATTGTTCAGAAAGATAGTTAGAAAGTTTAGAAAGGGCTGGTTAATGTTTTGGATTTGATCTTATTTTTTCAATCAGAACTGTATCTTGAAATGGATGCTCCCAGTGATAAGAACTACTTGAGATGAAATAAATTGAACTAATAACCAACATAAGAGTAAATTGTCGCCTATTGATGTTTTCATTTTGTCGTAAGCCCCATAATTTTCTACAGGACTGTTTTTATGTGCTGTACTTTGCATCTATATCCAGGGCCCAGTCTGGATGTGAATGATTATATATGATGCTTAGAAATGGTCCCGTGTATTCTCATATCACCATCTGACGGGTATCAGCCTGCAAAACAGGCAAGAAAACATTCAGATATAAACACAAACAGCAACTTCATCAATGTGGAAAATGAGAGAGGGCCAACCACTCCACCAGCTACGGTCCAGAAATGACTCCAGGCTAGAACAAAACCAAGCGTCGGAGACAGAAGAGGCTTTGCTACCTGTGCCTGGCATTTTAAATTAAATGCTGCTTTTTTATTGTCTGAAATGAAAAATCAGTCATGTGATCAACTTAGGAGTCAACAAGTCTGTTTTTACAGGAGTGTCGCTTGAATGACCTCTGAAAGTCGGTAAAGGTTCCGATGTCAAGACCAAGCAATTCAGGTCAATTTCTTGACCACAAAAGATGAAGAAACCGAAGGTCCAGGTGGCTGAGCCATTTTTTTTTTTTTTAAAAACAAAGACAGATTTATCCAGAGATTTATTAGCACAATGTGTGAGTGTGTGTGTGTGTGTGTGTGAAAACTGTCATGAGTTTAAACTTTGAGGTTTACAAAGAAAGAAGGAAGGAGATAAAGAAATAAAGGAAGAAATCTTGCTGGTTAACCTATCATTAATAAAATACTACATTGAAAATAGTATACAAACCAAAGACGGAGGTATTCCTTTAAATATTGAGGCTTCTCCAATTAAAGTAGGTTTAGATCGACTTTTAAAATGGAAACAAATTTTGAATTGTTAAAACTGAAGTTCTGAAAATCAAAAGTTACAATTTTGCTTTTGAGTCTTATGACTGTATACCTAGTAAGCTCACTTAATTTAGAAAAGTTAAAAAAATATTAATGTAATATAAATATAATATTCCACCACAGGAACTTCAGATTGAAAAGAAAGCAAGGTCTCAATTTTTCTGTGTCAGGGTGGACATTTTAGTGCAATGTAATGATTCTTTAGGAATTTGTTAGAATTGTCCTGCAAATTGTTGAGAAATAGTCTTGCATCTAGAGCTGGTAAAATTCGGTAAGAAAACACCTTATCAGTATCTGTACTTGGCAAGAATGTGATTTTGGGGGTTGGCGTTGGGGCTCAGTAGTAGGGCACTAGCATGTGTGAGGCGCTGGGTTCAATCCCCAGCACCACATAAAAATAAAATAAATAAAATAAAGTACTGTGACCATCTACAATTAAAAATATTTTTTTTTAAAGAAGAATGTAGTTCTGTGCCAACGTACTCTAATAATTCCTAAAATAGAATAGCCTTAGGTTAGTGGGTGTTAGACTCCTTGTAGATCACACAGGGTCTGAGTTAATTTTGAGATGGATTTTCCAGAACATTCTGGGAAGCCAGTACATGTCTACCAAAAGGGAAGTTCAGAAATTCAGTGTCTCCCCAGGCATGGGGTCATCCAACTCTCCCTTCCTTCTTCCACCAGTGTGTGGTCTCCCTTCCTGCTTGACCAGTCCTCTAGGTCCGTGTCACCCACTGGCCTCTAGAATTTCCCGGGGAAGTCCCTTGCACTGGTGACTCACCCCACGGACCAGGCCGAGCCCATGGTCTTCCCCTCTCCTTGTGCACGTTGATGGGAATTTCTTCCATCCACGGGGAGACACGTTGTTTCCTCTTGTTGAATTGTTTATTCAAGCCATCTCCCTCCACGCTCTTGTGGAAACCTCTTGGGTCATGACCACAGGACACTAAAGAGGCGGGAATCACTGGCATTGGCCCATAACCCAAGAATGGCGACCTCGTGGGTAAAGTTGGAAGAAACAAAACCAAACGGTGGTCTGAAGGCGTGAACGAATAGTGGGGTCCTTCGTCTGCGAACCCACTAACTTTAGCCCTACACACTCAGCCATGCCTATTGGATGGGTTAAAGAGGGAGACACTCAACCACTGAGCCACATCCCCAGCCCCATTTTGTATTTTACTTAGAGACAGGGTCTCCCTGAGTTGCTGAGCACCTTGTTAAGTTGCTGAGGCTGGCTTTGAACTCGCGATCCTCCTGCCTCAGCCTCCCGAGCCACTAGAATTTACTGAGCACTTATTATAAATGTGTCATTTAGCCTAATCTCCTTAAGGAATACTCTGAAGCTGATTCGAGCACTGTCATTTATTTCTCAGATTTAAAATATCTGTATTTAAAATATGTGTTTGTATTAATCAAAATGTTGGCAGAGGACACAGGTAATAGCTACTGGAGTTTTGTTTTCAAGAGTTCAAATCCAAGGACCTTCCGTGTTAGGCAGCCTTTAAGGTGCCCCTAAAGATTCCTGACTTCCTGATATTTACACTCTTGTATAATTTCCTCCTTTTAATTGAGGACTGGACTCAGAAACTTCCTTATAACAGACAGAATATGGCACAGGTGATAGCAAGCCATTCCCAAGATTAGGTTATAAAAGACTCCCACTTCTGTGTTTGATCTGTTCCTTCTGTCTCTCCTCTCTCTCTCTCTCTCTCTCTCTCTCTCTCTCTCTCTCTCTCTCTCTCTCTTACACACACACACACACACACACACACACACACACACACACAGTATTGACTCAGAGGGAACCCAGCCACCAAGGAAGTAAGTAGAGAATCTCATTTCCAAGACGAGGTTATAAAAAGACTGTGGCTTGTGTCTTTGTTTGGGGTCATCTAAGTCTCCCTTCCTTCTTCCATGATCCAGAACCATCCAACCAAGCGGATCCCAGACCCCCAACTCCCAGGACTCACATGAGATGGGGGATGCTTGTCCTTTGCTATGTTTTGTTCTAGGGCAATTTGTCACAGAGGAAAAAAATCTATCTTGTAGCAAGAACAACAAAACCTGGTATAGCGAGTTAGTTTTCAGAGAGGGCTGTTACCACTCCCCACTCCACTTTTTGCTCACTCCAACTTGTAACTTGTTCTCGCACCCGAGCAACATGAAGTTGATTGCAGTTAGTCAACTTTAACGCAACACAAGCCAAATGTGCCCACTCTTTGGCGCCAGAGGCAGCATGACCAGAGAAACACAATTTTTTTTTCCCATCTGAATGGTGGTCCAAGGTCGTGATCCTTCAGTCAGTTCTCCTGTTGGAAAAATGTTCCCTCTAACGTACATTTCCCTCCAGAGTATGGAAGGCAAAGAGGTGGGACACTTTGGATCATGTCAGATGTAGGACAGGAAGCACTTCTGGTACCTTGACATTTTAATCAACCTGGCGCTTATGCAAGAACGCTTCTTTTGGTGAGTTCACAGAAAAGAAGATGAAAGAAACTGGGTGGCCGTGTCCCCTGGGGTCACCCTGTTTATGTCACGACTTCTCCCAGCACCTGGGGTTTGTGGAGGACGATGTGAGTCCTCCGGCAGTTTCTGAGACCTCTGGATCCGTGGGAATGCCTTGGGACACACAGTTAATAGACCCAGCAAGCCAGAGCTGGCAGACGCGTGTGAGCTCTTGGCTCCATCACCCCGATGCTCTGCCAAAACCAAAAACCAAGTAATGATGAAAACTTCATTTAGTTGGTGTTGACACAGATCAAGGTCTAATTTTGCACAGTCGTCCTAGAACTCCACCGTGGGATGAGTTATGGGGCAAAAATGTGTTGAAAGTGCTCCAAAGACCTCCCACGTGGATGCTGGTGTGAGTGGCAGCGTTGGGTCCCTTTAAATCATGCGTCTGAACAGATGTGGGGGGCTTCACCCCTCCATACTGTGGTTCCACGTATAGCAGAGACTGGCTACCTCCAGGAGGGCTATGCGACCACACGATTCCCAGTGGGAAAGGGGACATTTGAAGTACTGACTGGACAGTTTACAGTCTGGGTTGCCGTCGTCACCTCAGTGCTAGCTGTTACACACCAGGCGCGTTCACGCAGCGCAGAGCTCTCGGGGGGCACGGAACTGGGGAGGGTGTGAGATGCTTCCTGTTGTCTGGTTCCGTAAGAGGACCTGGGGGATGGGGTGGAGGCGGTTTCAAGTAAGAACCGTGCACACAGCTCGACTTCCGGAACCTGAAAGCCGTGAACTCATTGCACTCCACGGTGTAGTTAGAAGATGATCTTGTGCAATCAGGGGAAAACATCAAATCAGGAAAATCCACTTTTATACCAGGCTTTATATAATTTATTTGGATTTCAAACTTCAACGGAAAGAATGCGACCAAAAAATAAATAAATAAATAAAAATCAGGTGGTCCGTAGGTAACTCCCAGGTTAGGCATTGTGGTGCCATAGTTTATAAGGCAGAAAGTATGCATGGACCGTCCTCACTATTTATTGACACTGTATATGCAAGTTTGCCTTCTGTTATGTTTTAGATATATGCTGACCCCAGAACTCACAGGTGAGACCATACAATAATGTTCAGAGGTGAAATCACTAGATTACGAGAGGTGTGGCCTAATTATTGGATTAATCCACTAGTATGGATTAATTAGTTGGTAACTATAGATACATAGGGTATGGCTGGAGGAGGGGGTCCCTGGGCTGTGCCTTGGGGGTCTCTGTCCTGTCCCTGGTGACAGAGCTCTCTCTGCTCCCTGGTGCCCTGTCCTGAGCTGCTCTCCTCCTCCAGGCCCTGCCGCCATCTTGTTCTGCCTCCCCTTGGGCCAGAGCCATGGAGTCAGCCAACCATGGACGGAACCTCAGAAACCAGGAGCCCCAAATAAACTTTTCTCCCTCTAAGATGTTCTTGTCAGGTCTTTTGGTCACAATAATGAGAAAAGTAACCAAAACAAAAATACCTTCTTGTAAAATTTATTTAAGGCCCTATAAACGTTCATGGCACTTTCATGGTCATCCAGAGACTTGTGCAGAGTTGTAAAGCTCTTGAGCAGACCAAGATCCGTGCTGCTTGCATGATCGCGCTTTTCATTGGTGATTTTGCAATTTCAAAATGGCACCCCAACGTAATGCTGATGTGCTGTATGATCTTCCTAAGCCCACAAAGGCTGCCATGCACCTTACAGGGAAAACAGGTGTCTCATCTGAGCTTTGTTGAGGTATGAGTGATGGTGGTGTTGGGCATGCAGTCAATGTGAGTGATCCTATGATATGTGATAAGAAGGCATCTTTGAACAAAAATACAGGAAACCGAGTCATGGATTGATTGGCTGATGAACATGTGGCCAGATGCTTATAGACACCAGTGTCTGATTTCTCTAGGGACAGTAGTTTAGATTTTAATAATTCAGGGTTCGTGGTGACTTTGTAGGACATTACTACCACAGTAATGGAAATCGAATGTGTGTGTGTGTGTGTGTGTGTGTGTGTGTACGAATATGTGTATGTGTGTGACACTGTTGCAGGAGACATGTTCAAGTGTCAAGGGATCACAGAAAATCAGCACACCCAGGAAAGAAGGGCACCACGAAACGTGGGCGTAACTCTACTGCGTGGTCACAAGCACACAGAGGTAAAATCCCGTCTTCTTTCTTTGCGGACCTTGGTGAACCTCAAGTTGGCTCTTCCGCCCTCTCAGCAGTTGCCTGGCCGCTAACTGTTCGCTGATTAGTTTCAGTCCACTGAGAACCAATTGGAAAGTGGAAGAGTTCTCTTGGGTGTTCTAATGCCAAAGATTCTAGGTAGAGGTAGGCTTGTTGGTGTGGTTTAAATATTGAGGGTCCTTCAAAATCTTATGTGTGAGACAATCCAAGAAGGCCTAGAGGTGCAATTATGGGGTTATAGGAGCCTTAACCCAATCAGTGGATTAATCCACTTGAGTGGATTAATTGGATGGCAATTGTAGGCAGGCAGGGTGTGGCTGGAGGAGATGGTTTCCTGGGGACATGCCACACCAAGCGCGAGCCCTCAAGCAAACTGTGAATTCTGGGTGATGAAGTATCAGTGGGTTCATGGATTATAACAAATATGCCCTTCCTCTGGGGGGATGTGGATAATGTGGGTGGCTGTGCACATGTGGAAATGGGTGTATAAGAACTTGTGCTTGATTTTTCTATAATAAAACTCCTCTTTAAAAAAAAAATGCTACTTACGTCTGGGGGTGAAGCTCAGTGATAGAGCACTTGTCTAGCATGTGCATGGCCCTGGGCTCAATCCCCAGCATCAAATAATAATAATAACAACCACACACATTTGCAGAGACAAAACTAAGGGACATCAACTAGAGGCCGTGTGAATGGACATAGGATTGAATCTGGCTGTTCATTGAAAGGAAAGCAGATCATGAGAGTGTTGCACTGTAGGAATCCACAGGCGGGTTCATGGAGCATTAGTCCACATGGTGATGAGCCTGGTCGTGAGTTGCAATGAGACTCTCTTCCTACTACATAAAATATGCCTGGAAAAAGTAGCATTGATTTAAGCAAGATTCCTTGGTAAGATCCGAAGGGATTGCTACTTTCTTTATCTGAGAGACAGCATAAGACAAATTCCATCTTGGCACTATGCAATAAAGACAGAAACATTTTTATGTACAATCAGAATAAGTAGAAATGTTTGGCTATCATCCAAAATGTTTGAACACTCTCATGAAATTGCTAGTCACTCAAAAATCCTTCTAGAAGATTTTTAAGGAATTCAAAAAGTACAAGGACTCAAAAAGAGGTTCATATAAAAATGGTTTTTATACCCAAGTAATGCTCAGAAAAATATGCAAACAAATTGCATTTGCAATAGCAAACAAAATCATTATATTCCCTGGAGTAGACTTAACAAGTATATGAATAGAAAATGTGAAGAAAAGAAAACCATAAAGCTAAAGAAAATTAAAGTGCTTCAGAAAAATGAAGGCGTAAATTGTTACTGAGATGACACAATATTGTGGAAATGTTGATCCTGCCACAACTAATTTACAAAAATTCAAAACATCCTCAGCCAAAATTCCGTTTGTTGACTTATAAAATTCATCTGGAGTAAAAGAACAGCCAGAAAAAAAAAAAATAATGAAATGAGAAATTACAGAGGTGGGGGGGATTGCATGGGAACATGGAATGCTATAAACTTTAAGCTAAAGAGAAGAGACAGAGCCAAGAACAGACAGAGACCTCTAAGGCCAGGATGGTACCCGGTGGGTGGATGCAGAATCCTTGCGCCTGCCAAGACAGGCATCGAAACTGGATCCCTACCTCACTCCACATAACGAACCGCTTTCCAGATACATAAAAATGTACATGTCAAAAACAAAACTATAAAAAAGTGACTTTTTTGCAATATCCTGTCATTTGGGGGTATGACAATAAAAAAAGAAGATCTGAAGACCAATCCTGACATTTTCTTTATTCTCTTTGGAAATGTGCTGTATGCAAGTCAGTGAGGCTTTTAGCTGGAAACAGACGTTCCCATGTCAGTAAGCTTGTTTATTTCTGCTGTAGACTACCTCTGGAGTGTCCCCCGAAGGCCCATGTGTTAAGGGCTTGATCCATAGGTGGCGCTATTGGGAGGGGGTGGAGCCTTGAAAAGGCGGGGCCTGGCGGGAGGTCTTTAGGTCATTGGTGTTGGTTCTTGAAGAGGATTGGGGAACCACCACATTCTCTTCTCTCTTTTCTGTTTCCTGGTCAGGCGATGAACAGTTTTGCTCTACCATAGACTCACACCGCAGACCCAACACAATAGCAGCAACTGATCAGGACCTAGAACCTTCAAAACTATGAGCCAAAATTAACCTTTTCTCTTTATAAGTTTGCAAGACCATCTCAGGCATTTTGTTACAACAACAGAACACTGACTACCCCAGTTATCTACCCCCCAAAATAGCCTTTGCAATCAAAAAACTATAATGGATAAAGACATGAATACACAACTCCCAGCAGAGAGTAAAATAACCAGTAAACAAATAAAAATATTCCAACCTCACTACTGTCCCTTCTATAGACACACACACACACATACAAAAAAAAAATACTCAGAGACTTTACTTTTTTTCCTAGTATTTTGGCTTACACTTGACAGTGTCGTGATTCATATTGGGTTAAAGGGACTAACATAGACGATCTTGGTGGTATCTGTTATGTATGACAGCAGAATGCATTACGATTCATAGCACACACATAGAGCACAATTTTTCATGTCTCTGGTTGTACACGAAGTAGAGTCACACCAGTCGTGTACTTAGGGTGATGATGTCCATCTCATTCCACCATCTTTCCTACACCCGTGCCCCCTCTCTTCCCCTTCCCTCCCCTTTGCTCTATCTAGAGTTCATCTCATCCACCCATGCACCCCCCCATTATGAATCAGCACCTTATATCAGGGAAAACATTCAGCACTTGGTTTTTTGGTATTAGCTAATTTCACTTACCATGATGTTCTCCAACTCCATCCATTTACCTGCAAATGGCATGATTTTATTCTTTTTTAATGCTGAATAGTATTCCATTATGTATATATACCACATTTTCAGTACCCATTCATCCACTGAAGGGCATCTAGGTTGGTTCCACAGTTGAGCTGTTGTGAATTGTGCTGCTATGAACACTGATGTGGCTGTGTCCCTTTAGAGTGCTGTTTTTAAGTCCTTTGGGTATAGACCGAGGAGTAGGATAGCCCGGGTCAAATGGTGGTTCCATTCCTGGTTTTCTAAGTAATCTCCAAACTGCGAGAAAGTCATTTATTCTAGAAATATGACTTTGGAAGGCAAGATACATCTGAGCAATGAATAGCTAATATTTAGAAAAAGTGCTCCAAGCTCAAATCTCAACTATTTCTCATGAGTTCTCTAGTTACACAGAAAAGTCTTCTTGGTGGAGGGAGAATGGAGCTCAATTTGCTAGACTCTTGCATCTTTATTTCGGCAAAGGTGTTACGATGAGGATGACCGTACACCTAGAGAATGCAGGACCAGCTACATCCAGACCTTTTCCTCTGTTGGGACCACGAAGAGGGGTGGTTCCCGTCCACCAAGGCTCAGTTAGTTCCCTAATGGAACGAGGATATCAACCTCTCTTTTCTGGACACATGGTATTTCATATTCACATCCGTGTCGTCTGAACACTAAGATACCATCTGGGCAGAGTCGATAAGAACAGTCATAAATTTGGCATCATGTCGAACACCAAGTCTCCAAGACTCTGCATCTAATTTGTAGGTCACACCATGGAGAGACCAAACAGGGTCTGCATGGGGGGCTTTGTGTCCGTACATTAAATTAGCAGAAGCTGCCAGTCTGGAAGGAAAATAGGAGTGAATGATGGGGACAGAGGAGGGAGGAGTGCACCTTCCGTGAGGCACCTATGTCTCCTAAGCACCTTTTCCTAGATACCCTTGAAATTTCGTTATACCTGTGTGTGAGCTGGGCTGATGCGGTCTCCGTCATGGGCAACCCGAGTGACCTTCGCCGTTCATTTTCGTGTGTCTGCAGCAAGGCAGAAAGAGCACTGTCCTCGGATACATGGATAATGAGCGTCATAAACGGTCTAGGCAAAAATCAAACCATTTGCGAGGCCCTGGGTGGACTTTATTACACACCCCGTGTTCCAGGCATCCCGGGAACAACGGTAGCCAGAACATTGCAGACTGATGGCATATGAATATGTTAGTTTTATTATTTGTAGAAAAATCACCCGTGCAATCCAGCTTGTGATTTTTTAAAGACTGAGAGTATTTTTCCGGGAACGGCTGATCCCACCCAGAAAATGTTTATTTAGAGAAATTCTGAAACACATTCAAAGCAAACCAAGACAGATTTTCCTTGGGTCTTCTTTTTTTTCCTGTTTAACTCATTTCAATTTTGATCCGTCAGACCTGGCCTTGAATCTGCGTTGGATGTGCCCGTGGCTCGCTAGCTTCGGCCCGTGGCTGGATGCCTCTGGATTCTGCTCAAGCAGATTATGTGGAAATGCAAAGCTCACGTTACGCTAACAACCTGTGACTTCTGTAGCCACAGGGGAAGGAAAAAACATGCATTTTTTCCTATTCCGTGAAAAAGGTACTTACAGGTTGTTTCCCCGAGACAGACCTAGGAGGTGCCACAGAAACGACAGACTGCAATGATGCTACGCAGACCTTGGGTACCAGGGTCACACGGAGCGTGGATGGGGGTGTTCTTCATCTTATTAGAGTAACAGAAAGAAAGCTGAGCTCTGTCCTCGGGGAATGACAAGGTCTCTCCCCGTCCTGTCTGCCTGTGGGAGGTCTACCCTCCGGCCCCTTCCTCGGCAGTAATGCGAACATGCTTTTGACACCTCAGCATTAATTTAGTTAGTAATCAACCCGATTTCGTTTGGCGTCTGAAACTTTCTCCACTCGTTCTGTAAATTCAAATTACGGTTTTTCAGGTATGGTACAAATGTGTAAGATTCAACGCTCCGCCCCTTGCCATGGGTACATGATGACCGTAAAGATAAGATGTAGAACGTCCCTCTGACCCACACAGTTATGCCCAAGTTGCCAAAAGTCCACAGGAAAAAGCCAAAACCAGCAGAAGAAAGGAACAAAGGAGATGATACTCAACCTCAGAATTATAAACTGCACAGAGAATGCTCATAGGAGAAATGCTTACACTGGCAAAAATCGAGTAAAATCCAAACTTTAGCAACCAAACAAAGGACACCATTGTAACCCGTCAAACTGAAAAAAAATAACTTAGCAAAGAAATATATAATTTTAGAGATGGCGTGAAGAAACACATTTCTGCACACTATTGATATACGCAAAGTATGATTCGAGAGAAGATTCATTTAAAATTTGAATGGCCAGGACCGAACAAATTCTATGAGTATTTTTCAAATATTTGTATCACGAGCACACAGGATAAATGCACAAGATGATTCTTTGCCGCATGGTTTGTAAAGCCGTACTCTGTAAATTCCTGGGCCACTGAGAGAATAGAAGTGCTTAAAGCAATCACACATCCGCATAGAGACGTGTTAAAAGATTGTTAGAAATAGGAGAGCATCTCCATCGCCCTAGAAAGCTGTTCATTATGTTTTTAAATGAAAACAGTAGCTAGTACAGAAAGTATGTCTATTTAGTGCAATTATTTTAACAAGTATACCCCAAATAACGTGTACTAGGTCAAACACATTAGTTGTCTTTGAGACAGTAAATGGATGAGGGAGTATTAATCAAAGAGCTATTTCTCTTTTAATTTCTAGAATTCTTATTCATTGAATTCGTTGTGCAATCCTGAAAAATAAGTAATATTTTGTCTTTGAGGAAGGACACAAAATTGTAAAAACCCTTTACTTAACTCTTTTTTTTTTCCTCTTGGGTACTGGGGATGGACTCAGGGGCACTTGACCACTGAGCCCCCTCCCCAGCCCTATTTTGTATTTTATTTAGAGACAGGGTCTCCCTGAGTTGCTTAGGGCCTCGCTTTGGCTGAGGCTGGCTTTGAACTTGTGATCCTCCTGCCTCGGCCTCCCGAGCTGTTGGGATGACAGGCCTGCACCAGCATGCCCAGCTTCTTTAATTAACTCTTTAACTCTCTTCTCCCATCTCTGAGAATACCGTAAACAAAGTGCAGTGTCAGCATGCAATTGGGAAATTTAGATGGTGTCATTGGGTAAATTTTTCAAACACGGAATGCAAATATTACTGTTTGACTTAATTACTAATCTCTGTTCCTACTCATTTATCCTACAGACCAACTTCCAAAATGGTAATGACATTCAGTCTGAGATCCGTCTGTCGCTCTTGTGAACACACAAACCCCAGGATCACAATTCTGTCACCAGGACCAAAGAGAGCATTCACTGGTTTCCACAGCCGGACCCTTCTGCAGGCATTCATGACTGACAGGTGCCCTGGATGGAAGGAGGTAAGTCTCTCTCACTTGTGGGTGGTCTCAATGGCATGAGGTGGATCAAATGATGTTGTGTGGGCGTGTGAGCACGGCATGATGAATCCCACTCCCGTGTGTAATCACGATGCACCAATAAAGAATAATCTGCACAAAGCTTGTCCGAGTGCTAAGTCTTAACTGCATTTGGGGGAGGTTCTTCTGCTGATTAGGAAGCACAAGTCGTCTATCTTCTTTCAAAAGCCAATGAGGGGGATAGATTCAGCCAAGGGCAAGAGCCTGGCTCACTGCTGATGGGCAGGTTGGCTTGCACCACGCAGGCGCCGTGACAGCAGGCTCAGAACAAATCCGTGGGCCCGCTGACTCCTAGAGTGAATGCAGACAAGACAAGCGGGATTTGGTAATGTCCACCTTTGAATGATGGGAATTTCATTTTATTACGTGGTGAAATGATTAAGAAGTACCTGCAACCAAATTCAGAAAGACATGCCGGAGTCAGCCGGTTCCTGACCCTCCCTCTGGTACATTCCGCCCACATTATTATTCCATATTTACTAATCGTGTTCCTTTGTGCTTGCTCTGTGTTTATTAAGCTCTGTTAATCCATTTTTCCTCTTGTGTTATCATGCCCATGTCGAATATTTTCACTATCGTGTAATATGCTGCGTATTTTTTTACTTGCACATTTCCCAATGGCTGGACGTTTTGCTAATTGGGGTGATTTCTTAGTTTGACTAAGACTTTGACCAAGATCTTTTGATATTAATAAGTCCATGATACTTTGAGATCTTTTAATATTTAATATCGGCAAGATTGATTTCCAGATGTGGAATTGCCAAGTGAAGACGATACACAGTTTGGCCACTTGATGCACATGGCCCAAAAGCTTACCAAATCACAACTTATATCCACTGCACGCCTCTAAGGAACCAAAGAGTCCTACTTCTCAAAATCTTGAATCAACCCAACAAATTGAAAGCCAGATGTTAGTCTTTTTTTTTTTTTCCAATTGAGATTGAATTCTTTCCCATTTTTAAATGATTATTTCTTTTAGTTGTAGATGGATACATACCTTCATTTTTTTATTTTTTTATATGGGGCTGAGGTTCGAACCCACTGCCTCACACGTGCTAGGGAAGTGCTCTGCCACTGAGCTATAACCCCAGCCCCTCTCCATATGTTTTTGAAACCCTATCTAGTTCCTAGTTTGTGTGACAGATTTATTTTAACAAACAGAACCATTTATCTCCTTTATAGTTGTCTTCTGGAAGATTTTTTTAAAAAGGTCTTTGCTACTCTATGTAGAGATGGTTCTAAATACTGTCACTTAAGAACCAAAAAATGTGCTCTATATGTGTAATATGAATCGCGACGCATTCTGCTGTCATGTATAACAAGTTGGAATTTAAGAATTTTTTAAAAAGAACAAGAAAATGTCTCACAGACCCTGATACCTTGTTATACTCCCATGTTGAGTTTGAGTGCTAAGTTAATAAAATATAAAGCAGAGTTTCTTGCAGATACAAAGATACAAAGAAAAGAGTGGGAACTATTCATTCAGAAAATCCAAGTTTTCAATATCAAGAAATAGTGGGCTGGGGCTGGAGCCCAGAGGTGGAGCGCTTGCCTAGCCTGGGCAAGGCCCTGGGTTTGATCCCCAGCTCTGCAAAAGGAAATAAATGCATCAACAAGGGACAAGCTAGGGCCGCTTTTGAAAAACCTCATGGCATCCAAAGCCAGTAACCCTCCAGTGACCATTAGCCAGAGCATGGTCTAGTGGCCACAGCTGAGCTCCCAGGACGGCCCTGCAGGGTCAGGAGGCTGCCTGGAATCACAGCACCCCAGAAAGTCGGTATGGGAGGGCAAGTTGAAATGAAGAAACTGAGGCTCGTGTTGGTGGGCTATGGGCATCACCAACTTGACCTTAGACATGCCCTAACTCACCGGTCCGTGACTTTCAAGGACTATTCTTTTGTATCTTGGAGTTTCACATGGTAAGACAAGGGCCCAGCTCATCGACATCTGTCAACACCATTATTAAAAAACAGTTCTGCAGTTTTGCAATTGGGTCCCAAACTACCAGGATGAGTTGCATCCTAGTTAATGAAGTCAGAAGCTGGGTAGCTGGGTGTCGGGCCCCTTGGGGGATGTAGTTAATTAAATGTGCAATATGCTGCAGGATTTGCTGAGCCAGGACCGATTTCTAAGTCCCAACGAAGTCTCCATGTGTAAGCACGTACCATATCGTGAACGCCCCTTCTGTTCAACATTGAATGACTTCCAGTTGAGAAATCACCTTCGACTGAATGAATGAGGAGAGATTTCTGGATATATTCATAGCCGGACGTGGGCCATTTGGAATCCTTTTGCACGGGCCTTATGTATGAACTGTAGCCCCGACTCTAGTTCACCTTCCTTGTTCTCAGAGGGTCTCATGGCCCATTTCTTGCGACACCACTGCCTCCTGGCAGTGTTCATACACCCAGCCGATTTGGGGGTACACGTGTGAAACACCCCAGACCTCCTTACGCTTCCTGCGCGGTTCCCTTTCAGACCCAGAGAGCTCAACTGTGTGTTCTTGGAAACAGCTTTTATGTGTTTTCACTAAGAGAAACCAGGTGCAGGTGCGATCAACTTCGGCAGCCCATAAATTTCATAAAGAATGCATTCCTTTCCCTCTTCCCCACCAACAGCTGCTGAGGTTTGCCAGGCCTGAGAGACCTTGCTATGGAGGCATGACCTCTGAGCCCCGGGCAACCCTCTGCAAGACAGCCCAAGTCCACCCCTGAACTGTGCACCTGTTTAAACCATCTGCAGACCCCACCCTGCATAAATTCCCCTGCGCTTCCTCTACACTCATGGAGGCCCCGGGCTGAAGTCGCATCACAATGCTGTTGGGTCCACTCCAATCCATCCATGCAGTGAATATTTATTTGTGTGCGAGAATGCTTTATAGATCTATCAATTACCTCATTCCAGAAATGAAAAAGATAAAAGCATCTGTTCAGATATACCTTCAGTTTAATTGCTGTTCAATGCAATTTTCACTTACTAAATATGTCTGTTTGGAGGAGGATGTATTAGATATGACTTAAGGATGTGCATGATTTGTTTCAAAAAATTTTTTTTCAGAACTAAAATATTTAAAAATTAGATATGCGATCGAAAATACTATGGTGATGGTATTGTCATTGTGTAACTGTGGCCAAAAATAAAGCCACACATCCTGAATATTCAGGTATTAAATCATAGATTTAAATTTTTGTTTGAAGAAATCAGCAAACTAGGCTGACTCCACCCTCCACATTCAATATAGAGGGTATTCTGCGCCATCATCTTGATTCTGAAGGAAAGAGCAAAACTTTTCATCACATCCTAAATCTTCAGCAGGCTCCTTATGATTCACCATATTTTCACTGATAAGAGAAGGGCTTTTTCTACAAATAACCTTAGCCACAATTTGATCACTTCAAAATCCACTTGCCTACACTGAAAAAAAATAGATGCCTAAATTATGAGTCATGCAGATAAGAAGAGGTCGAAGTTCTTTTACTAGTGATTTCAGAGTCCTGGACACAGCACAGGAGCACAGGAGCGGCCTATTTAAGATGTGGGGACAATGGGATGGGCTGGGTAACTCTTCACTGTTACCCTAGTGAGGAGGCTGAAGTTAAAAGGGATAACAGAGTCAGACACACACAGGGAACGCAAGTGCGGAGGGGAGATACGTGGTGACAGAGAGAAGTCTACCCTGAAAAGAGCAGTCCTGGTTGTGGCTGATAACCAGTGAGGTCATGGGACTGTCTCAACATTCATTCATCCATCCATCCACTCATTCATCTATTGACCCATTCATCCACACATCCATTCATCAACTCATCCTTCCATTCATTCATGGGACTGTTTCAACATTCATTCACTCATCCATCCATCCATTCATTTATTCATTTATTGGTAGTGGTTTGGTGGGAACACTGTTGTAAATAATCATTCACCCACCCACTTACCCATCATCCATTCATTCATCTATGCATTCATTCATTTATCCACCCATTCATACACATCCATTCATACACATCCATTCATTAATACTTCCTTCCATTCATTCATTCAGCCATTCAGGCATTCATTCATAGTGCTATGGTATGGGTCTAAGCATTCATTCATCCATTCATTAATTCATATAGCCTCCCATTCATCCATCCTTACATTCTCTTATCTATGCATGCATTCATTCATTTATTCATTCATTCATTCATTCACTCATCCATTCATTTATTCATTCATGCTGCTATGGTGTGGATGCTCTTTGTCCCCACAAAGGCTCAGGTGTTGGGAGGGAGCTTAGTCCCCAAAGGGACATTATTGGGAGGTGGTGTGAATCTTTAAGAGGAGGGGCAGGGTGAGTTATTGGGGCTGCTGCCTTTGAAAGGGATTCAAGAGTTTCTCATGGGATCCTGGTTAGTTCTCAGGAAAGCGTTATTATAAAAGTGTGAACCTGTTTTAAGATGCAGTCTTTGGAGCTGGTGAGTTGAGCTCAGTAGCAGAATCATGTTTAGTATGGATATGACCTCTATCATAAAAACAAATGTTATCTTTCATCCCATGTGGTCTTCTCATTGCCAACTGTCATGAGGTGATGCAGCCAAGAGAAGAGCCCTGGCTAGAGCTCATGCCAATCCCTTTGTATCTGCAGCCTCCAGAACAATGAGTTGTATAAGCCTCTTTTCGTTTTAAAGTTAACTGACCTTGGGTATTTTGTTATAGTATCAGAACCTGATTAATACACCCACTATATACCCAAAGAATTGACAGGAGGCTTTCCATCCACAAGTAACCAAAATATGAGCTACAACTCAGTTGCTTACATAAAACACAGTATAGCCATCTTTCCATCAGAGCAGATCCCAGCTCTTCCTGTGTTTGTATCTTTCCTCCTCATGTCTTAGACAATGATACCCATTTGCCCCTTTCATCTAGCCCTGTATGCATCCTCGAACAGTTTTGTTTTGGAGAAGGAGGAAGACGTTAGTTAAAAATAATGAGAGTTACGTAGTTTTAACTGCACTTCACTTTTGTTTTTTATCCCTCCCACACTCTTCCTGGTCCACAGGACCCACACCAGCAAACCCATTCCCACTCCATCCACGGGGATCGGTGGAGGGTCCCACTCACCAAATCCCACACATTTCACTTTTACGACTCACCTTGTGTTCCAGCTGGGATCTGGAATGTCCCACGAAGGCTCAGTGTGTTCAGGCCGAGGTCCCCAGTACAGTAACATTCCTCTCTCTCTCTCTCTCCTTTCTGACTGCCATAGGTGAGCGGCTTTCTCCCACATGCCCTTCCGCCAGCCCTGGTTGGAGCCAGCCAACCATGGACTGAATGCTCTGAAACCATGAACCAAAACAGATTCTTCCCTCCCCAAATTGGTCTTCTCAAGGGTTTGACACAGTGATGAGAAGCTGAGATGCTTTGCGGGTGGGTTTTGTACCCCACCTGTGCGAAGACCCTAACATCCTGGTCCAGCTTGCTGGCTAAGTTGACGCACCGTCATACACTGTGTGAGGTCTGTCCTAGTAATTAGCTAAGGATTGTAAAAAAGTGAAAATGGACGTATACCCGTCCCCTAGAATATGTGTTTAATCCTTGCTCACAAATCATTTGATTGCATTTATTAATTGATTCTATGAATTTTTCTGTTCTTGCTCTCTCTCTCTGTGTTTAAAAATTAGCTCCTGAAGTATAAGCATGTGTTCTGGAAGAGAACGCTCCTGGACTTTTGAAACTAAGATGCTATTCAATACCGAGGTGGGGGCCTCCGTGAGGCCATCTGGCCTGTTAACTTCAAAACGAGTGGATTCATTGTGCCCGTGCTGCCCTGGGTTTCGATTCTGAGTCCATTAATTCGCCATTGACTTGGGAAGCACAGAAGCCTGCCATCTGATTTAGTCTTGGAAATAATGATATCGGCACTTACAGCTGATTTAGCGACCTGCCAGGCCACTTTGGGGAGCTTCTGACCCCGGTCATACCGGCCAGCTGAGATGGGGAGGGCAATAGGTCAAGCCCCATTTTAATTAACCTGAAGCCATTCGAACACCACCCCCGATTTTCAGAAATTGCTGTCTTCCTAAACTGACCCACAGGCTCTGCTGCTTCTGAAAGTCCCCATGTCACCAGGTCATCCTTATTCCTCAATGCCAATTCCTTATTTTAACCTGAAACGTCATTCTTTTTAGATCTGCAGGTTTCCATGCGCCCACACCACCACACACACCCACAAACTGATTACCTGAAAAGCATTACCCCTTCAAGGAAGCAGAACGATCTAAGTTGTTCATGGTGGTTTAAAAAAGCAGGCCTCTTGAACTAACAGCTATGCAAACAAGTTAGTAGAACAGAGTCTCACAAGGGATGTATTTTGAGATCTTTGCAGGTTTTCTGCAACTCTGCACAGATCCTATTAAATGTGCCCTGCCTCGGTCCAACTGAAGAACTGTATAAAGACTAGATTCATAGACACAGCAAGACTTTGAGGAGATTAAAAGAACACGCTCCTGATTTCGACCCGACTCTTCCATCTCCCAGTGTGGAAATGAGGGTCTACATGCAAAATCTTGCGCTTGAAAAATGGGATGAATTTTTCCATCAATCAGTTCTCTTCCAACATGACCGAGAATTGTGGCTGATCCCCCAATGCCAAGCACGTGTCCGACATGGGAAGGTCCACGGGCTCCCGTCTTGATGTCCCTCTTGGCCTTGGCATCCATTGGATTTGGGCATAGATAATGGAAACCTTGAGTCGTTTTTCAATCCCATGCTTGTGAGGGAGCCGCGGCCTAGTTTTGTGTAATGTGTAAAAACCACCATCTCTCAAACGCACCCCTCAAGAAATGTGTTCGCCTGTCTCCGTTTCTTATTGCAAATATGGGAAGCACAGATCTAAATTGAGGGGGGGCGGATTTTTTTTTGACCAGCTACGGAAACGAACTACTCCTTTCCTGATATATTGTGACTCTGTGTATTTTTTCAAAGATTAGATTCTACCCGATTTAAATATGGAACGTGGTTTGAAAGATTGTGTGTCGGTGGTTTGGAAAACTGGTAATACACTGACGTTAATAAGATATGTGGTATTTCTGAAATGAATCCTTTTCTGAAAATTCCATCTCCATCACTTAAATCACCTCTTGAATTTCATGCACTTGTGTATTTCAATTAAATAATCCATTGCTGCCCTCTGAGTCCTATCAGGATTCACATACGTGGTGCTTTTGCTATCTTCACATCAGGTCTCGGTTTCATTGTATTTAAAAGGCTTAAGCCCTTTCAAATATGTGGAAATTGTGGCACGTTAATAGTCAAAATCACCCCTATGTGTCTGCCCATTTAAGAGGCAGAAAAATCACTTTTAAAAACTCTAACATTTTCATTTTAAAAACTAAAAAAAATAACAGTTATGATAACATTAGGATTCTTGGAAATTCTATGCATAATTGTTGCAATCCTCCACTTGATTCTTCATAGACAGCGGAGTGTGAGGAGATGACAGATTTCACCAGCAGGTCCTCTGTGGCAAGATGTGTCCTCCTGTGACAGGCTCAGGTCAGAATGGAAAGCAGCTCAGTAGGTGGACAGGAGCACCTGGGGGAACTTGGGTGGTGACTCTGCAGGATCGCTGGCCCTTGACGTGAGTGACAGCATTGTCCAGCAAACCGAGATGCAAACTGAGATGAGGGCTGCTCTCTTACTTTAGATCCACCCACAACGTACAGAGCAACACTCGCAAGTGGAGGGTTTATAATGGATGAATCCAGGAACCGCATGAGGGGAAAAAGCAGGGCATCACTCAAAGGAGACTCAGCATCCACGGGATCTTTTAAATGACAGAGTCGCTTCCTCCGTCCGGATGCATTGCATGGTCACTTTGGGCATAAAAACGCACTTGGCCTCTCCCTCCAGAGAGCCTGGTGTCTAGTTCTGGCATGAAAGAGGCAAACTTAGACGATGCCCTCAATGCTGTGGGTTTGTTTTCTCTGTTCGATTATGAGAAGCAGAATTGAAAATGTTTCTTTCTGGTGGTTTTGATCATGCATGAAGCTCTGGCAGGAAAGGCCCCCCGCTGGGAGCCCTGGAGGGACAGCAGGGTTCAGAGGATGTGGACTCCTGTTAGTGAACGTCGCTATTTCCCTTGGAAAGTCCCGGGGCTGCCGGAAGGTACCAGTGGAATTGGCGTTTTCCAGGGAGCATCCCCAGAACACAGAGCCCCTGGGGAAATCATTGCATCAGATAACAGTCTGAAGGGACAGACGCAGAGTTAAGACTGTATCCCAAACTGAGTTTTAAAGAAATTGTGCTTTATCGGTAGGATGACATGCCTTGGGGAGAGAAATGTTCCACTAAGAGCTCTTCAGGGTTTTATTTTTCTAAGCAACTTAAGCAAAGAATCAGTGGGTGCTTCTCAGGAGTCTCCTGCTAACAGAAGGATCAGGTGGAGGTATTTCTTGCTTAAACTCAAGATTGGTGCCTCGTGCTGGCGCAAGCTGAATAAAGACTTGTGACCGTCAGAATCCACAGAAAGGACCTCCAGTGCATCTTTGCTGACCTCCTCCATGCCCAGGGTCACCAGGCACGTGCTAAATAAGCTGCTAAATAGCAATCGAGGGCAACACTCTAACAGTCAGCAGGAACACAGACCGATTGCTGCAAGACTGCAGGGAAGAAGGTGAGACTGGCTTCCTTCTGCTAGAGTTTGGATGTGGCTTGTGCCCCAAGCGTTCCCGCATTGGAAGCTTGGTCTCCCGAGACGCAATGTGAGAGGTGCTCAGACCTTTAGGAGGAAGAGCCTAGTGGGAAGTCATTATTTCCCTCAGAACACATTACAGTCTTTCTTAGGATGCTAGTGTCATCTGGCTTTGTATCATACCATGTGATATATCCTTCTGGCCCACACTCCCACCACTGTGAGGCCATCGGCCATGAGGTTCTTACCAGTGTCAAGACAACCTTGAGCAGCTCACGTCTTTGAGCAGCTAGAACTGAGAAACTAAATAAACCTTTTTTCTTTATAAGTCGCCCAGCCTCAGGCATTTCATTATGATTATGGAAGACACAATACTAGTGTTTCCAACTGGAATAGTGTAGAAAGTCTTTCTGGAAGATTCTTAGCTGTGCCTGGCTCTGCAAATTTGGATTTCTGGGTTGGTGCCATGTCATCTCTAACATTTGCTAAATTCAGCTGTACATGGGAATTACTCTTCACTGATCTCATGAAGGCATTTGTTTTCCTGGAATGGATTTTTAGAAAGGAGCCTCTACCTCTGTTATAATCTTGTACCAAGTGTGCAAAGCTGTGTGTGCATCTGGGAGCCTTCACATGCTTTCAGTTTTGCACCCAGAATCACTTCAGCATTGCCTTAACTAAACCCTTGGTAGCCTGGCTCCAGTGCATGGAATACACTGTGAGTTAGGATATAAACCGAAGCTGTCCATGAATGGCTCATTCATTCCCATAGCCAGTCCCATTTGAGTGGGTCTGAAAGATGCAGCATTGTCCTAGGCAGAAATTTGATCATAGAAAATCAAAAGATCCAGGGGCAGAAAATTGCTATGTAAAAAAATGCAAGGCAAAATAATAATAATTTGAGATATGCTTGGGTTAGAGGGGAGCAAAGATTTTTAAAATATTCCGGGTGTAAGTGCAATTTAATTTCCGGGTGTTCAAAAAAATCACGGAGAAAATTCAAAGAATGCCCCGGTGGTGGAGTAGATTTTCAGCCATTCAGGTAGGATTTGAATTGAAGAAAAGGTCCGCGTGTTGTAGATATAGTGGTAAAAAGAAGGAGGAGGAGAAAGAAATTGGGAGCATTTAAAAATCACTAAGAGAGTAAAGTTTAAATGTTCTTACCACAAAAGTGTTAAGTATTTGACATGACGTACGTTAACTAGCTTCAGGTCTTTATTCATCGTAGGACCCATAGACTGTGACATCCCTTGACACTCCGTACATGTATGCAACTCTAAGGTGTCGGATAACAATTAAAAGCCCATTTTTAAAGGAACTAGAAGCCAGTTTGCAAAATGAGTAAGAATATCTCCCCTCCTGCACCCCTGAATGTGGACTGGCTCCCAAGAAAACAGCATCTGGAAGGACAGAAATGGTCAGTCTGGCAGAGAAGTCTGGCAAGTAGCACCCTAAACAGTGATTTCCTAAACCTCTGACTCGGCGTTGTGAGACGGGCACCTACCTCTCAGGTATTTTCCTACAAAACCTGTCATCCCAGCCTGATCCTGGTACTAAAGTGCCTTCAACACTGTGCGTGTCTCTGGACTACCCTGGCAACTCCTTTGAGAACCCGAAGCTGTTCCGGAAGGAAGTTGCTCTTTTCTAACGAAAGGCGATGGTTCTGGGGGAGAGGGATGGTGAGACGGGTACTAACAGGAGGAAGTTAGGGACACATTGGTCGCAGCTGGCCAATGATCTGCCCTGAGAATGTTAAAGACCAAGACGGAATGAGCCATCAACATGGCGGCCAACGGTGAGGCCACAAAGAAGAGGTAGCTGTGGAAGGAGCTTTGGGAAAAGAACTGGTGCATTTTGTCGTTGGGTCTGGGTGATGAGTTTGATAGGAAATATTGGAGAGTAGAATCAAAGAGGGATGGCATTTTGGGCCTGAATGCCTGGGAAAATTGCCTGCCATTTCTAGAAATGGAGTCCTACCCAAGAAGATTGGGGCAGGAGAAAGAATCCATTTGGGGGGCCTATTGACTTAGAGAAGAGCATTCCAGCCGAGGTGCATCTGATGACCTCGTGGGTCGTCTTAAAGGGCTGTCTGGGGCGATCCCATGAAATAATTAAGCCCATGAAAAGGAATGTGTGAAGGGACAGCAGGTGAACTCTGGAGTCAGGCGTGGGAGGAAAAGTGGAGCCAAAGCATATTGGGAGACGGAAGCAAGTGCGATCTCAGCAGGCACAGGGCGGCCTTGGGGTGGATGCTTCTGGGTGGTGGGGGCTGTCTTTGAGCACTGCAGGCGTTGGGAGCCACATCTCTGTTCTCCACCTACTGTAGGCCCATAGTCCCTCCTGCCCCCGTGGTGACAGCCCCAGATGTCTCCAGACACTGCTGAGTGTCCCCTGTGGAGTGCAGTCCATCTGAGAACCGTTTACGTAGACTTAATCTCGTGATGTGCATGAGGTGGTGTCTGCAGACGGGCACAGCTGCGTAGAAGAGATGCCGTACAACCAGCATCGCAGCAGTATCAGCAGAGCAAGGGAGCGTTTCCAAAGGAGGACGTGCCCATCTGCTTCTTTGTGTTTGCTCTGGGGCCAGTAGCTCAGTTCTTAGGTGTTCCTGCTCAGCCCAAGTGCGTCTCTGGATGCATATGGTATCCCGTGATCCGGATGCAGGCAAGAATGTCATCGGCAATGGGATGTTCAAAGCAAAAGAGTTCTGGAAAAGAGCTGGTCACCTCCAGATGCTTCACCAGCTGGTCACCTCCAGAACAAGACAGGGACTGTTAGAGTACTTGGAAGGTACTCCCTTGGACCCCAGAATGTACAATACTATTTTTCCAACTGTTCTGTTTGCCTAAAGTTATTCAAAAACAAAACGTTTATGCAAAGGAAACTGAATCTGTCAAAGAGATCAGAAAATGTAAAGGTTTCACATTCAAAAGGAATTAACTTGGAAACTGGGATCCATCTCAGTTCTGAGCCTCATTTGCGAGTTCAGAGCAAGGCCAAGAGCGTGAAGTCGTCCTTGGAAATCGTAGGAAACAGTTAGACGTGGAGGGAAGCAAACGCTCCCCCAGGTGAGCCCTGGAAGCCAGCCAGAGAATCAGAATCACCCCCCTCTGTCCTCGGCCAGCCGTCTTCAGTGTTATAGATGGAACCCGAGCTCAGGGTCATCAAGTTACTTGTCCGATGACACTCAGCTGCGGGTTGCAGATGAAATTCAGTGTCGTCTCTACCCAAGCAAAAATCTCTCGTTTCCATTCATGGGATTCTCCCAGACAATGCAGACTTGGTTCAAATAATAGTAGTGATAATAATAAATCCTAAGACCCAGGAGCGGGAATTGAGGTATGCCTGTAGGTTTAGGGAGGACTGAGAGGACTCCAGCATCCTCCCTAATGAGGAGTAGCTAGGAAAAGGGGAGAGGCAAGAATCAGACTAGGAAGGAGCAGCTGGGGGTCCGTGGAGTAGCTCGAGATGTGACGTAAAAGGAGCAGCTAAGGAAATAGAAGAAGCGGAGTGGAGGGAAAGCTTGTCCTGAGGAGTAC
The DNA here is from genome assembly GCF_048772815.1 of Callospermophilus lateralis. NCBI lineage: Eukaryota > Metazoa > Chordata > Mammalia > Rodentia > Sciuridae > Callospermophilus > Callospermophilus lateralis. The sequence continues at coordinate 8,424,029 of NC_135326.1, read as the reverse complement.
AAGGAGGAGCTAGAAAGAGGGGAGAAGCGTGCTTCATGGAGTGTGAGGAGCAGCTGGACAGAGTGGAGAAGCATGCACCGTGCAGTATAAGAAACAGCGGAAGGAAAGTCAACCTCCCTGACTCTACATTCCTCCCCCGTGCAGAAGGGCCATTTCGTGCCGCTGGAGTCTGCGATAAAATAATCTACATGACTGTCACGCAATGTGCATTTAAATGTTTCTTTTCCCTTCGTGAATCTCTTCCCTCCGATTGTGATGTGCACAGAAAGAATGTGGATCTATGGGCTGTGACCCCCGTTCTTGCAAAAGAAGCAAGGGACTCAGGCGTGGAGCAATGGATTCTTACCACTCCACTGGGTTTTATGTAAGAAGGAGTCTGACTGTCACAGAACAGCATTTCCAAACTAGAAAAGAGAGCAAAATTATTTAAATAGTGTGTTGCGCTCAAGGAAAGGAAAATTCGTCCCACTTTAAGGTGACGAGTGATGTTTTTGAAACCTCTTGTTAAGCTGAGAATCTGCAGTGTGAGAGCCACTTCGGAAATACCCAATGACCAAGGCAGTTAAGAATACTAAAAGGTATCCTCCGTTCACACTTCATCATGCTAGGTGTGAAGGTCTGGAAGCAATGACAACTCAGATTCCGGCACCAAGCTGAAACATTCTGGTTTTGCAGTGAAATTAGATCCTCTCGTATACAGCTTTCTCTCAAGATGATAATACCATATGGAGCCCAGAATGCAGGTAAAATGTGCGCATGTGTGTGTGCAATACTTTATTCTTAGTTTCATTAGGTCTTATTGTATTGACTACAAATCAGAAAAGCTGAGAAGGCAAGGAATTATAAGAATTAAAACAAAGGCATTCTTGAAAAACATTATGATCCCTGTACATAGTTGTGTTAGTCAGCTGTGCATTGCTGTCACAAAATACCTGAGGTAATTTGGTTATAGAGAAAGGGTTGATTTGGAGTTATGAGGATACAGGCTGGTAAAGGGGAGTGTGTAATGGAATAGAGTAAAAGGAATAAAGTAAATGGAATAAAGTAAAATAAAAAGGAACCGGGCAGTGTCTGTAGTCCCGTCAACCCCTCCAAGGGCTCACTCCCAACCACCTAACCTCCTCCCACTAAGCCACACTCCTAGGTCCACCACCTCCTGATTGTGCCACAAGATGGCAACCAGTTCTTCAACACATATGACTTTAAGGGACAGTCAAGCTCCAAACTACAGCAATAGTAGTGTGCTGGGAGACAGAAGACAATAACAAGGGCTTTACCATTAAGTACTTTGCTTCATGAGCTTTGGAGACATTTTTTCAAATCACAGCAGAATTACTGACCCTAAACTTGGCTGCATATCCTCACTTGCTCCTTCTCTTTCCAAACATAATATCCAATGCTCACTTGGTTTTTGTTATCCTCCTAAGAACATTTCTCCTTTTATTATACATACACATCTGTAAATAATATTTAGAATCGTCAGTATGAAGAAGTTATGTAGACAATACCATATTGTCTCTCTTCTTTGTCTTGCTTTTTTTTTTTTTTCCACACAAAATTGTGTGTCTGAGTTAGTCATGATGATGGATGAGGGTCTAATTCATTGATTTCAGTACAGGAAACATTCCATTGTATGTGTATTCCACAATGAATCAGTGAACATCTAAGTAGTTTCCAGTTTTGGGCTATTAGACACAAGGTTGTAATTTGTTTACACAATACTTGGGGCTCACATCCAGAGGCTTTTGATTGCCAAAACTGGGAAAGGAAGGAATGGTATGAATCAAAATAGACAAAGACATTGTTGAAAATATCATAGTCCCTGTATATAATTGTGTTAGTCAGCTGTTCATCACTGTAACAACACACTTGAGGTAATTTACTTATAAAGACAAAGGGTGCCAAAATATTCAAGAGTTTCCCAAGAGCAACACAGGTTTCTCATTTAGACCGGTGCCAGCCCAACTTCATCAGACTTTTGGGGGGTGATGTTCAGGTGTTGCTGTGTTACAGGGACACCTGAGTAGATTCTCACAGGTACCTGAGATCAAGTTTCTGGAGAAACTCTTGCATTTGATGGGCAAGGAATGATACCCATGAATACCATACTGAACCAGTCTGTAATTTGTTGACTCCGTTGCTTGGGGGCCCTTTTTTTAGGCAATAGATCACGGCAGGAGAGTGGTGGAGGGAGCCCTCTCACTTCTTGTCTGGCACAACAGAAAGGAAGATGCCAGCATCTCACAGTTTCCTTTAAGGACACGCCCCCAATGGCCTAACTTCCTCCCACTAGGCCCCGCCTCTTAAAGGTTCCATCACCTCCCAATAGCACTGAGCTGGGGACAGAATGTCCAAAGGTTTATGCAGATACCCTGGCATTTTATACAGGGGACTTGAGCACCCATGGACTTTGATGTCTTCTGTGTCTCGCTTTTTACCTTATTGATGGTCTTTCGATGAGCAAAAGTAAAGGCGATGTCAAAGTGTCGATGCTTCTGCGAGGTTTTAAGATGATTTGCACGGTGTTACACTTTGAGGACCGCTGTGAAGGCGTACAACTGTCTGAACACACTGGAATGATAACACGGAACCTCGCGTCCCCTTGGAAACGTCTGCCCTGCACCTGCCTAACGGGTCCCTCTCCTCCTCTCTCCACAAGAGACAACTGCGGGGATCCGGTCTGACACCATAGCTGGGTTTGGCCATTCCTGTGTATCATGCAAATGTGGTTTTTTCAAGAGTCTCTCTCCTGTGCTTGGTGACTTCTACTCAAGCAGAATGTTCCTGAGAGTCCTCCGTTGCTATGGTGTATATTAGTGTTTCCTTCCTTCCTATCCCTGAGCAACAATTGCTGCATAAATAGACCTCCATTTGTTTACTCCTCCTCCTGCAAGTGAATGCACTTTAGATTGTTTTCAGAGGTTGGCGGTTACGAGTTTGACATGTGTGAACAAGTCTTTCTGTGGACACATATTTCCATTTCTCCTGGGTCAATACTCGGGGAAGGAAGAGCTGGGTGTAGCGTGAGCAGACGGTAAACTTGGGAGGAAACGGCAAGGATGTTTTGCACGCAGCCATTGCCAACAGCGTGTGGGAGCTCTGACTGTTCGATGGCTCTGCCAACAGCTGATCATCTCAGTCTTTTTAATTTTGGTCCTTGCAAGCCGCTTCCAAAGCGGCTTCTCCCTGGGACTTAAATTCACTCTTCTCTAATGAGCATGCTCTGACTCATGCCTTTCTCCTTTGGGTATGGCAATGCTATTTGAAGGTCATAGACCTGGGTCAGAGGCATGGAGTGTGCTATGTCCTCCCTACCTTTACCCCCCGCCCCCCCCTGCTTTTTATTTCCTTAATGATATTTTTCCATGAGCATTTTTTTTTGAAAAACCTGATTTATCAACGTTTTTCCTCTATAATTAACTCATGGTGCATCCTGTCTGAAAGCTCTTTTTGGCAACCTTGGGATCACACAATAATGGGTTTGTTTAATTCTAGGTGTTTTAGGGCTTTGAATTTTCCATTCTTGCCTCGGGTGCAGTCAGATTTCCTATTTTTCTATACTGACGTCCAGTGGTTCCATCCCCATTTGTTTTAAATTTTTTAGATCGACGTGGAAGCGGCCAGGTGTAGACAGTACGTTCTTCCCTGCGTTCTCTGGGTGGTGGATCAGCTCGTGAGCCACATGATGCATGTGGTGGTCAGGGAGTGGGTAGCCCTGTTTCCCAGGGCTCGGGCCTCAGGGGGCTCTTTGCCCGGCTTCTCTAGCCAGAGGGACAGCGGGGCCTTGCCCTGGGGGGTTTAGCTGGTGACCAGTGCGTCTGCCCTGCTCACACAGGACGGGAGAGAGGAGAGCAAAGCTAAGGGGCAGAAGCACGGATTCCCTCCAGGCTGTCCGTGGGAGACCCAGGTAGGGTCCACACCAGATGGACTTGGTCACACGCTCTCACCTGACCTTCAGGGACATTTGTTCTTTGCCCCAAGACGTTCACTCTCCCCGGGTTTCCACCCCCTTCGCTCTGCACGATCAACAGGGTAAATAAGCTGGTCGATCATTCAGGCATTCAGGGATGATGTTTTCTTTTCTGCAATCCGTGTGCGCATCTGGTTTCCTGTCAACCTGTCTACTCTCCGTAAACTGCAGAGAATCAAGGGTCAGACCTTGCGAAGGCAGGACGGATGTTTTTTTTTTTTTCTCTCTCCCTGCAGGTCCCTGGGGCCGTTCACCTCTCCCTCCTCTGACCCCACGCAGCCCCGATTTATTTATGATGATTATAGCTTTCGAAACTCAAAGACAAGCAACGCGAGCCCTGGTCCGTGTTTACCGGGGCTGTTTCCGGGGATGCAGCTCCTTTGCAAATCCACGTGCATTTGGGGAATGGTGGCTGAGCAAGGATTGCTGATGTATCACTAGAATGGACCTCCCTCTGTAGGTGATCCACGGAGAGTAGAGGTTTAACAACGGCGAGTCTTCTAATCTGTGGCGTGGCGTGTCTTTTCTTAATTTCTTTCAGCAATGTTTTCGAGTTGCAGAATCGAGGTTTTGCTCAACCTTTGTTAAATTTATCCAGAATGATCTGTGTTGCAATGTTATTATAGAGGGCATTTTGGTATTAACACTCCATTTGCTTATCGCTAGCATTTTGAGAAAGAATGAATGTCCTTATCTGGCCTTGTATTGTACTCAAGCAAAATTCAGTAATTAGGACTAAGACCGACTGATATGCCTAAGCATTTTCTATGTAGAAAATCATGCTGTCTGCAAAAATAGTCCTATTTCTACCTTTTTAACATTCTTACCTTACTTTATATAGAACAATATATTCTGTTACTATACTAACTGTGACCTTTAGTGAAATTGTGGATAAAAAGGAGAGAAGGTTCTCTTTCTTCCCCTTAATTTACCTAGAAGTATTTAGACTTTTCCTCATCAGACTCCAAGGATGTTATCTCATCTTGAGTTTTGTCAATCGTCCACCCGAACTCTACTAAAATTTCTCTTTTTGTATCTTTTTTATCACTTACCCAATGACTTACATTTTTGAAACTTCAGGTTAATTAACCACTTCTACATGCCCCAGAGTTCCCAGCCAAAGGTACATGGAGAATTGACTCTCAGCAGTCCCTACCCTGGTGAGATTGTGTGATGGTGTAGATATGAGATGTCCCTTAAATCTCATGTGTGAGACAATGCAAGAAAGTTTGGTGGTGAAATGATTGGGTCGTGAGAGCCTTAACCTAATCAGTGCATTAATCTGCTGATATGGATTGACTCACTGGAAACTGTGGGCAGGTAGAGTATAGCTAGGGGAGGTGGTCACTGGGCTGTGCCTTGGGGGTCTCTGTCCTGTCCCTGGTGAGCCGAGCTCTCTCTGCTCCCTGGTGCCCTGTCCTGAGCTGCTCTCCTCCTCCAGGCCCTGCCGCCATCTTGTTCTGCTCCCCTGGGGCCAGAGCCATGGAGTCGGCCACCAGGGACTGGACCTCTGGAACCTCTAATTGTTTCTGTCAGGAGTTTTGGTCACAGCAATAAAAAGCTGACTGAAGCAGATTGGACATATAAGTGGCCCTCTTTAGCACGAAGCCAGGAGATGGTCATCCTAATTCCTAGATGTGAGTCTGACCATTGGGTGCCCCAAGCTGACACCCTTAACTATAAGCAAAACTCACCCTGCAACCCACAGTGGCCTCTCTCAGTGTCCTTCCCCGAGTCTCGGGTTTCACGTAGTCAGTCTACCCTCATTCAGTCCCACGTGGGCACAAAAACACAGGGCATTGGTTATTCTAGGGGAGCAAGGAACTGATCAACCTTGAGTCCAGCAGTCAGACACTGGGTGATGTCACACCTCTATTTAAATATTCACTTCTCATGGTTTTCTTTTTTTTTTTTTTTTTTTTTTTTGCATTGCTACGTGTTTAAAGCCAAAGAGACTGAACACACGGATGTCACCTGATTTTTTTTGTTTTTTTTTTTTTTTTTAGTTTTAATCCCAGGACTTTAATGAATCCTCACCCACTTCCCAAAGGAGCGTCAGCCTTTAGACACTGTGTCTTTGCTCTTGAGCTCAGCGTCCTAAGCACCTCGGGTTGTGCACACTCTCAGAGGAAAAGCTGTCTTGTTTGCGGTTCCCCTTCATTCCTAAGCCCTGTCCGGTCCGCCTCCCCCAAGGACAAACCACGCAGCTGCGTCCACAGGAGCAGGAGGTGCAGGTGAATTTTCCAGTCCAGTGAAGGGCAGGGAGGAGGAGAGGAGCTGTAGGACCCCCTCCCGCTGGAAGGGTCTATGATGCCATTGGTGAATCGCCTCTGCTCCGTCTCATTCTCGCGGCAACCAACTCAGAAGCCCTGAGAGCTGCATCAATCCCTTCCATGAGCAGAGCCCCCAGTGATCTCCAACTGGGCTCCGTGTCTTCAAAGGTCCAGCACCTGTCAACATGGCCACACTGGGGACCAAGTGTGTTATGCAAGAGCCCTTGGCGATACACTCAGACCCCATCACCCGACACCACAAACCACCTCCAAACTATCCGTTTATCTGCAATACGGAAGCCAGATCTCCAAGTGCTAAGTCATTAAGAGATGCCCGTCAAATTTGTCTGGGGGTTTCTTCTTGTTATCCCTTGCTCCCAAACCGCTGTTGTCCTTGACACGGCTCAACATGCTGTTTTAGTCTCCTATTTGCATCCGATTTTGTAACACTGGCATTGGCTCAAAGGTTCAGCTTAGGACCTTGGTCTCCTGAGAGGGGATGTTTCCTTTCAAAATCTGGGGTTACGATTTACATCCAATGCCACAGCGGTGGGCGCAGGCCAGTCCGAGGCAACGATCTGGCTGATGTCAATGCACCCTCCTAACAAGGGCGGCCAGTGTGTGTCTTCTTGTCCCACGAAGGGCGTGATGCTTGGCACACGGGGGGAGACGCGAGTGGAGGGCTGTCACCTTGCAGCATGCACAGAGGACAGGGAGGCTGGTCTGGAGCCTGCGTGTGAGTCAGAGGGGCAGCTACCCATCTGGCCAGCCTCTGGCAGCCTCTTCCCAATGGGGAAACAGAACTGAAGCACTGTCCCATACCTACTCTTCTTCCTGCCTCGGGAAAAGCTGTGTCGTCACGAGAATCCACTGAGAGCCCACGGTAACAGCATAGGTGTGCAAAGACCCGGGAACCTGCCCTCCTCTGTCTTGGTATCACTAAAGACCTTATGATACCCTTAGGTGAGACCCCAGGACAGACAGACACAGGCAGGTGAAACCCAGCATGGGAAAAATCCTATTAAGGCTTAAGTTCCTTCTCCAAATAAAACTGATTTTTTTTTTTTTTTACTTTAATAGAAAGTGATCCCCAAAATAATATCTGGATTTGAGCATCGGGTTGTCTTTGAACTTAATTAAGACAAAGTCCTTGAAAACAGCCCAATGTAGTGTAAACAGATAAAAGGAAAATCCAGTTTCCTGTGTTGTGACCTGTGAGACCTTTCTGTCCTCTTCTTCCATTACGTTTTTCCCGCTATTCAATTTACCTTCTTAAAAAAAAAAAAAAAAATTAGAATGGCTTGCCTCCTCTGGACTTGCAAAGTTCACCAAGAACAGTTCTCAGAAGGGGTCTCCCAAGAGCTGCCAAAATAGGATTCCATCCGAGATCCCAGTCACGGGGGATGGCAGTAGTGACCATGGACTGAGCAACACTCTTGAAAAGGCTGAAGGACAAACAGGCTAAGAAAATAGACATGTGGGCTGGGGCTGGGGCTCAGTGGTCGAGCGCTGGCCTAGCCTGTGTGAGGCACTGGGT